>NW_019369759.1:0-185351 GCF_002775205.1 Xiphophorus maculatus | reverse complement strand
CTATACTATGACGTCGAAATGTCCAAAAAAACGACATGCTATACTATGACGTCGAAAATGTCCAAAAAACGACATGCTATACTATGACGTCGGAAACGTCTAAAAAACGACATGCTATATATACTATGACGTCGAAAACGTCTTAAAAACGACATGCTATACTATGACGTCGAAAACGTCCAAAAAAACGACATGCTATACTATGCGACAAAACGTCCAAAAAAACGACATGCTATACTATGACGTCGAAAACGTCCAAAAACGACATGCTATACTATGACGTCGAAAAACGTCCAAAAACGACATACTATCTATGGACGTCGAAAACGTCCAAACACGACATGCGATACTATGACGTCGAAAACGTCCAAAAAACGACATGCTATACTATGACGTCGAAAACGTCCAAAAACGACATGCTATACTATGACGTCGAAAACGTCCAAAAAACGACCTATACTATGACGTCGAAATGTCCAAAAACGACATGCTATACTGTGACGTCGAAATGTCCAAAAAACGACATGCTATACTATGACGTCGAAAACGTCCAAAAAACGACATGCTTACTATGACGTCGAAAAGTCCAAAAAACGACATGCTATACTATGACGTCGAAAACGTCCAAAAAACGACATGCTATACTATACGTCGAAAGTCCAAAAAACGACATGCTATACTATGACGTCGAAAACGTCCAAAAAAACGACAATGCTATACTATGACGTCGAAAACGTCCAAAAAAACATGCTATACTATGGCGTCGAAAACGTCCAAAAAACGACATGCTATAGCAAAACTCCTAAAACGTTTTTAGGATTTTCGACGTCATAGTATATTATGACGTCGAAAACTCCTAAAAACACATGCTATACTATGACGTCGAATGTCCAAAAAAACGACATGCTATACTATGACGTCGAAAACGTCCAAAACACATGCTATACTATGACGTCGAACGTCCAAAAAAACGACATGCTATACTATGACTCGAAATGTCCAAAAAAACGACATGCTTACTATGACGTCGAAAACGTCCAAAAACGACATGCTATACTATGACGTCGAAAACGTCCAAAAAACGACATGCTATACTATGGTCGAAAACGTCCAAAAAACGACATGCTATATAGCAAAGTCCTAAAACGTTTTTAGGACGTTTTCGACGTCATAGTAATATTATGACGTCGAAAACGTCCAAAAACACATGCTATACTATGACGTCGAAATGTCCAAAAAAACGACATGCTATACTATGACGTCGAAAACGTCCAAAACAACGACATGCTATACTACGTCGAAAACGTCCAAAAAAACGACATGCTACACTATGACGTCGAAAACGTCCAAAAACGACATGCTATACTATGACGTCGAAATGTCCAAAAAAACGACATGCTATACTATGACGTCGAAAACGTCCAAAAAAACGACATGCTATACTATGACGTCGAAACGTCCAAAAACGACATGCTATACTATGACGTCGAAAACGTCCAAAAAAACGACATGCTATACTATGACGTCGAAAACGTCCAAAAAACGACATGCTATACATGACGTCGAAAACGTCCAAAAACGACATGCTATTCAAACGTCCTAAACGTTTTTAGACGTTTCGACGTCATAGTATATTAGGACGTCGAAAACGTCCTAAAACAACATGCTATACTATGACGTCGAAATCCAAAAAAACGACATGCTATACTAGACGTCGAAAAACGTCCAAAAACGACATGCTATACTATGACGTCGAAATGTCCAAAAACGACATGCTGTACGTGACGTCGAAATGTCCAAAAACGACATGCCTGTACTATGACGTCGAAAATGTCCAAAAAACGACATGCTATACTATGACGTCGAAAACGTCCAAAAAAAACGACATGCTATACTATGACGTCGAAATGTCCAAAAAAACGACATGCTATACTATGACGTCGAAAACGTCCAAAAAACGACATGCTATACTATGACGTCGAAAACGTCCAAAAAACGACATGCTATACTATGACGTCGAAACGTCCAAAAACGACATGCTATACTATGACGTCGAAAACGTCCAAAAAACGACATGCTATACTATGACGTCGAAAAACGTCCAAAAAACGACATGCTATAACTATGACGTCGAAACGTCCAAAAAACGACATCCTATACTATGACCGAAAACGTCCAAAAAAACGACATGCTATACTATGACGTCGAAAACGTCCAAAAAACGACATGCTATACTATGACGTCAAAATGTCCAAAAAAACGACATGCTATACTATGACGTCGAAAACGTCCAAAAAACGACATGCTATACTATGACGTCGAAAACGTCCAAAAAACGACATGCTATACTATGACGTCGAAATGTCCAAAAAACGACATCCTGTACTGTGACGTCGAAAATGTCCAAAAAACGACATGCTATACTATGACGTCGAAAACTTCCAAAAAACGACATGCTATACTATGACGTCGAAATGTCCAAAAAAACGACATGCTATACTATGACGTCGAAAACGTCCAAAAAACGACATGCTATACTATGACGTCGAAAACGTCCAAAAAAACGACATGCTATACTATGGCGTCGAAAACGTCCAAAAAACGACATGCTATAGCAAACGTCCTAAAACGTTTTAGGACGTTTTCGACGTCATAGTATATTATGACGTCGAAAACATCCTAAAAACAACATGCTATACTATGACGTCGAAATGTCCAAAAAAACGACATGCTATACTATGACGTCGAAAACGCCCAAAAAACGACATGCTATACTATGACGTCGAAAACGTCCAAAAAAACGACATGCTATACTATGACGTCGAAATGTCCAAAAAAACGACATGCTACTATACTCGAAAACGTCCAAAAACTACATGACGTCTAACGTCAAAACGACATTATACTATGACGTCGAAAACGTCCAAAAAAACGACATGCTATACTATGGCGTCGAAAACGTCCAAAAAACGACATGCTATAGCAAACGTCCTAAAACGTTTTTAGGACGTTTTTGACGTCATAGTATATTATGACGTCGAAAACATCCTAAAAACAACATGCTATACTATGACGTCGAAATGTCCAAAAAAACGACATGCTATACTATGACGTCGAAAACGTCCAAAACACGACATGCTATACTATGGCGTCGAAAACGTCCAAAAAACGACATGCTATACTATGACGTCGAAAACGTCCAAAAAACGACATGCTATAGCAAACGTCCTAAAACGTTTTTAGGACGTTTTCGACGTCATAGTATATTATGACGTCGAAAACATCCTAAAAACAACATGCTATACTATGACGTCGAAATGTCCAAAAAAACGACATGCTATACTCGACGTCGAAAACGTCCAAAAAACGACATGCTATACTATGACATCGAAATGTCCAAAAAACGACATCCTGTACTGTGACGTCGAAAATGTCCAAAAAACGACATGCTATACTATGACGTCGAAAACGTCCAAAAAAACGACATGCTATACTATGACGTCGAAAACGTCCAAAAAAACGACATGCTATACTATGACGACAAAAACGTCCAAAAAACGACATGCTATACTATGACGTCGAAAACGTCCAAAAAACGACATGCTATACTATGACGTCAAAAACGTCCAAAAAAACGACATACTATCTATGACGTCGAAAACGTCCAAAACACGACATGCTATACTATGACGTCGAAAACGTCCAAAAAACGACATGCTATACTATGACGTCGAAATGTCCAAAAAAACGACATGCTATACTCGACGTCGAAAACGTCCAAAAAACGACATGCTATACTATGACGTCGAAATGTCCAAAAAACGACATCCTGTACTGTGACGTCGAAAATGTCCAAAAAACGACATGCTATACTATGACGTCGAAAACGTCCAAAAAAACGACATGCTATACTATGACGTCGAAATGTCCAAAAAAACGACATGCTATACTATGACGTCGAAAACGTCCAAAAAACGACATGCTATACTATGACGTCGAAAACGTCCAAAAAAACGACATGCTATACTATGACGTCGAAAACGTCCAAAACACGACATGCTATACTATGACGTCGAAAACGTCCAAAAAACGACATGCTATACTATGACGTCGAAAACGTCCAAAAACGACATGCTATACTATGACGTCGAAATGTCCAAAAAACGACATCCTATACTATGACGTCGAAAACGTCCAAAAAACGACATGCTATACTATGACGTCGAAAACGTCCAAAAAACGACATGCTATACTATGACGTCAAAATGTCCAAAAAAAAACGACATGCTATACTATGACGTCGAAAACGTCCAAAAAACGACATGCTATACTATGACGTCGAAAACGTCCAAAAAACGACATGCTATACTATGACGTCGAAATGTCCAAAAAACGACATCCTGTACTGTGACGTCGAAAATGTCCAAAAAACGACATGCTATACTATGACGTCGAAAACGTCCAAAAAACGACATGCTATACTATGACGTCGAAATGTCCAAAAAAAACGACATGCTATACTATGACGTCGAAAACGTCCAAAAAAACGACATGCTATACTATGACGTCGAAAACGTCCAAAAAAACGACATGCTATACTATGGCGTCGAAAACGTCCAAAAAACGACATGCTATAGCAAACGTCCTAAAACGTTTTTAGGACGTTTTCGACGTCATAGTATATTATGACGTCGAAAACATCCTAAAAACAACATGCTATACTATGACGTCGAAATGTCCAAAAAAACGACATGCTATACTATGACGTCGAAAACGCCCAAAAAACGACATGCTATACTATGACGTCGAAAACGTCCAAAAAAACGACATGCTATACTATGACGTCGAAATGTCCAAAAAAACGACATGCTATACTATGACGTCGAAAACGTCCAAAAAACGACATGCTATACTATGACGTCGAAAACGTCCAAAAAAACGACATGCTATACTATGGCGTCGAAAACGTCCAAAAAACGACATGCTATAGCAAACGTCCTAAAACGTTTTTAGGACGTTTTTGACGTCATAGTATATTATGACGTCGAAAACATCCTAAAAACAACATGCTATACTATGACGTCGAAATGTCCAAAAAAACGACATGCTATACTATGACGTCGAAAACGTCCAAAACACGACATGCTATACTATGACGTCGAAATGTCCAAAAAAACGACATGCTATACTATGACGTCGAAAACGTCCAAAAAACGACATGCTATACTATGACGTCGAAAACGTCCAAAAAACGTCATGCTATACTATGATGTCGAAAACGTCCAAAAAAACGACATGCTATACTATGGCGTCGAAAACGTCCAAAAAACGACATGCTATACTATGACGTCGAAAACGTCCAAAAAACGACATGCTATACTATGATGTCGAAAACGTCCAAAAAAAACGACATGCTATACTATGGCGTCGAAAACGTCCAAAAAACGACATGCTATAGCAAACGTCCTAAAACGTTTTTAGGACGTTTTCGACGTCATAGTATATTATGACGTCGAAAACATCCTAAAAACAACATGCTATACTATGACGTCGAAATGTCCAAAAAAACGACATGCTATACTCGACATCGAAAACGTCCAAAAAACGACATGCTATACTATGACGTCGAAATGTCCAAAAAACGACATCCTGTACTGTGACGTCGAAAATGTCCAAAAAACGACATGCTATACTATGACGTCGAAAACGTCCAAAAAAACGACATGCTATACTATGACGTCGAAAACGTCCAAAAAACGACATGCTATACTATGACGTCGAAAACGTCCAAAAAAACGACATGCTATACTATGACGTCGAAAACGTCCAAAAAACGACATGCTATACTATGACGTCGAAAACGTCCAAAAAACGACATGCTATACTATGACGTCAAAAACGTCCAAAAAAACGACATACTATCTATGACGTCGAAAACGTCCAAAACACGACATGCTATACTATGACGTCGAAAACGTCCAAAAAAACGACATGCTATACTATGACGTCGAAATGTCCAAAAAAACGACATGCTATACTATGACGTCGAAAACGTCCAAAAAACGACATGCTATACTATGACGTCGAAATGTCCAAAAAAACGACATGCTATACTCGACGTCGAAAACGTCCAAAAAACGACATGCTATACTATGACGTCGAAATGTCCAAAAAACGACATCCTGTACTGTGACGTCGAAAATGTCCAAAAAACGACATGCTATACTATGACGTCGAAAACGTCCAAAAAAACGACATGCTATACTATGACGTCGAAATGTCCAAAAAAACGACATGCTATACTATGACGTCGAAAACGTCCAAAAAACGACATGCTATACTATGACGTCGAAAACGTCCAAAAAAACGACATGCTATACTATGGCGTCGAAAACGTCCAAAAAACGACATGCTATAGCAAACGTCCTAAAACGTTTTTAGGACGTTTTCGACGTCATAGTATATTATGACGTCGAAAACATCCTAAAAACAACATGCTATACTATGACGTCGAAATGTCCAAAAAAACGACATGCTATACTATGACGTCGAAAACGCCCAAAAAACGACATGCTATACTATGACGTCGAAAACGTCCAAAAAAACGACATGCTATACTATGACGTCGAAAACGTCCAAAACACGACATGCTATACTATGACGTCGAAAACGTCCAAAAAACGACATGCTATACTATGACGTCGAAAACGTCCAAAAAACGACATGCTATACTATGACGTCGAAATGTCCAAAAAACGACATCCTATACTATGACGTCGAAAACGTCCAAAAAACGACATGCTATACTATGACGTCGAAAACGTCCAAAAAACGACATGCTATACTATGACGTCAAAATGTCCAAAAAAACGACATGCTATACTATGACGTCGAAAACGTCCAAAAACGACATGCTATACTATGACGTCGAAAACGTCCAAAAAACGACATGCTATACTATGATGTCGAAAACGTCCAAAAAACGACATGCTATACTATGGCGTCGAAAACGTCCAAAAAACGACATGCTATACTATGACGTCGAAAACGTCCAAAAAACGACATGCTATACTATGATGTCGAAAACGTCCAAAAAACGACATGCTATAGCAAAGGTCCTAAAACGTTTTCAGGACGTTTTCGACGTCATAGTATATTATGACGTCGAAAACATCCTAAAAACAACATGCTATACTATGACGTCGAAATGTCCAAAAAAACGACATGCTATACTATGACGTCGAAAACGTCCAAAAAAACGACATGCTATACTATGACGTCGAAAACGTCCAAAAAACGACATGCTATACTATGACGTCGAAATGTCCAAAAAAACGACATGCTATACTATGACGTCGAAAACGTCCAAAAAACGACATGCTATACTATGACGTCGAAAACGTCCAAAAAACGTCATGCTATACTATGATGTCGAAAACGTCCAAAAAAACGACATGCTATACTATGGCGTCGAAAACGTCCAAAAAACGACATGCTATAGCAAACGTCCTAAAACGTTTTTAGGACGTTTTCGACGTCATAGTATATTATGACGTCGAAAACATCCTAAAAACAACATGCTATACTATGACGTCGAAATGTCCAAAAAAACGACATGCTATACTCGACGTCGAAAACGTCCAAAAAACGACATGCTATACTATGACGTCGAAATGTCCAAAAAACGACATCCTGTACTGTGACGTCGAAAATGTCCAAAAAACGACATGCTATACTATGACGTCGAAAACGTCCAAAAAAACGACATGCTATACTATGACGTCGAAAACGTCCAAAAAACGACATGCTATATACTATGACGTCGAAAACGTCCAAAAAAACGACATGCTATACTATGACGACAAAAACGTCCAAAAAACGACATGCTATACTATGACGTCGAAAACGTCCAAAAAACGACATGCTATACTATGACGTCAAAAACGTCCAAAAAAACGACATACTATCTATGACGTCGAAAACGTCCAAAACACGACATGCTATACTATGACGTCGAAAACGTCCAAAAAAACGACATGCTATAGCAAACGTCCTAAAACGTTTTTAGGACGTTTTCGACGTCATAGTATATTATGACGTCGAAAACATCCTAAAAACAACATGCTCTACTATGACGTCGAAATGTCCAAAAAAACGACATGCTATACTCGACGTCGAAAACGTCCAAAAAACGACATGCTATACTATGACGTCGAAATGTCCAAAAAACGACATCCTGTACTGTGACGTCGAAAATGTCCAAAAAACGACATGCTATACTATGACGTCGAAAACGTCCAAAAAAACGACATGCTATACTATGACGTCGAAATGTCCAAAAAAACGACATGCTATACTATGACGTCGAAAACGTCCAAAAAACGACATGCTATACTATGACGTCGAAAACTTTCAAAAAAACGACATGCTATACTATGGCGTCGAAAACGTCCAAAAAACGACATGCTATAGCAAACGTCCTAAAACGTTTTTAGGACGTTTTCGACGTCATAGTATATTATGACGTCGAAAACATCCTAAAAACAACATGCTATACTATGACGTCGAAATGTCCAAAAAAACGACATGCTATACTATGACGTCGAAAACGCCCAAAAAACGACATGCTATACTATGACGTCGAAAACGTCCAAAAAAACGACATGCTATACTATGACGTCGAAAACGTCCAAAACACGACATGCTATACTATGACGTCGAAATGTCCAAAAAACGACATGCTATACTATGACGTCGAAAACGTCCAAAACACGACATGCTATACTATGACGTCGAAAACGTCCAAAAAAACGACATGCTATACTATGACGTCGAAAACGTCCAAAAAACGACATGCTATACTATGACGTCGAAATGTCCAAAAAAACGACATGCTATACTATGACGTCGAAAACGTCCAAAAAACGACATGCTATACTATGACGTCGAAAACGTCCAAAAAACGTCATGCTATACTATGATGTCGAAAACGTCCAAAAAAACGACATGCTATACTATGGCGTCGAAAACGTCCAAAAAACGACATGCTATACTATGACGTCGAAAACGTCCAAAAAATGACATGCTATACTATGATGTCGAAAACGTCCAAAAAAACGACATGCTATACTATGGCGTCGAAAACCTCCAAAAAACGACATGCTATAGCAAACGTCCTAAAACGTTTTTAGGACGTTTTCGACGTCATAGTATATTATGACGTCGAAAACATCCTAAAAACAACATGCTATACTATGACGTCGAAATGTCCAAAAAAACGACATGCTATACTCGACGTCGAAAACGTCCAAAAAACGACATGCTATACTATGACGTCGAAAACGTCCAAAAAAACGACATGCTATACTATGACGTCGAAAACGTCCAAAACACGACATGCTATACTATGACGTCGAAATGTCCAAAAAAACGACATGCTATACTATGACGTCGAAAACGTCCAAAACACGACATGCTATACTATGACGTCGAAAACGTCCAAAAAAACGACATGCTATACTATGACGTCGAAAACGTCCAAAAAACGACATGCTATACTATGACGTCGAAATGTCCAAAAAAACGACATGCTATACTATGACGTCGAAAACGTCCAAAAAACGACATGCTATACTATGACGTCGAAAACGTCCAAAAAACGTCATGCTATACTATGATGTCGAAAACGTCCAAAAAAACGACATGCTATACTATGGCGTCGAAAACGTCCAAAAAACGACATGCTATACTATGACGTCGAAAACGTCCAAAAAAAACGACATGCTATACTATGGCGTCGAAAACCTCCAAAAAACGACATGCTATAGCAAACGTCCTAAAACGTTTTTAGGACGTTTTCGACGTCATAGTATATTATGACGTCGAAAACATCCTAAAAACAACATGCTATACTATGACGTCGAAATGTCCAAAAAAACGACATGCTATACTCGACGTCGAAAACGTCCAAAAAACGACATGCTATACTATGACGTCGAAATGTCCAAAAAACGACATCCTGTACTGTGACGTCGAAAATGTCCAAAAAACGACATGCTATACTATGACGTCGAAAACGTCCAAAAAAACGACATGCTATACTATGACGTCGAAAACGTCCAAAAAACGACATGCTATACTATGACGTCGAAAACGTCCAAAAAAACGACATGCTATACTATGACGACAAAAACGTCCAAAAAACGACATGCTATACTATGACGTCGAAAACGTCCAAAAAACGACATGCTATACTATGACGTCAAAAACGTCCAAAAAAACGACATACTATCTATGACGTCGAAAACGTCCAAAACACGACATGCTATACTATGACGTCGAAAACGTCCAAAAAAACGACATGCTATAGCAAACGTCCTAAAACGTTTTTAGGACGTTTTCGACGTCATAGTATATTATGACGTCGAAAACATCCTAAAAACAACATGCTATACTATGACGTCGAAATGTCCAAAAAAACGACATGCTATACTATGACGTCGAAATGTCCAAAAAAACGACATGCTATATATACTATGACGTCGAAAACGTCCAAAAAACGACATGCTATACTATGACGTCGAAAACGTCCAAAAAAACGACATGCTATACTATGGCGTCGAAAACGTCCAAAAAACGACATGCTATAGCAAACGTCCTAAAACGTTTTTAGGACGTTTTCGACGTCATAGTATATTATGACGTCGAAAACATCCTAAAAACAACATGCTATACTATGACGTCGAAATGTCCAAAAAAACGACATGCTATACTATGACGTCGAAAACGCCCAAAAAACGACATGCTATACTATGACGTCGAAAACGTCCAAAAAAACGACATGCTATACTATGACGTCGAAAACGTCCAAAACACGACCTGCTATACTATGACGTCGAAAACGTCCAAAAAACGACATGCTATACTATGACGTCGAAAACGTCCAAAAAACGACATGCTATACTATGACGTCGAAATGTCCAAAAAACGACATCCTATACTATGACGTCGAAAACGTCCAAAAAACGACATGCTATACTATGACGTCGAAATGTCCAAAAAACGACATCCTGTACTGTGACGTCGAAAATGTCCAAAAAACGACATGCTATACTATGACGTCGAAAACGTCCAAAAAAACGACATGCTATACTATGACGTCGAAAACGTCCAAAAAACGACATGCTATACTATGACGTCGAAAACGTCCAAAAAAACGACATGCTATACTATGACGACAAAAACGTCCAAAAAACGACATGCTATACTATGACGTCGAAAACGTCCAAAAAACGACATGCTATACTATGACGTCAAAAACGTCCAAAAAAACGACATACTATCTATGACGTCGAAAACGTCCAAAACACGACATGCTATACTATGACGTCGAAAACGTCCAAAAAAACGACATGCTATAGCAAACGTCCTAAAACGTTTTTAGGACGTTTTCGACGTCATAGTATATTATGACGTCGAAAACATCCTAAAAACAACATGCTATACTATGACGTCGAAATGTCCAAAAAAACGACATGCTATACTCGACGTCGAAAACGTCCAAAAAACGACATGCTATACTATGACGTCGAAATGTCCAAAAAAACGACATGCTATATATACTATGACGTCGAAAACGTCCAAAAAAACGACATGCTATACTATGACGTCGAAAACGTCCAAAAAAACGACATGCTATACTATGGCGTCGAAAACGTCCAAAAAACGACATGCTATAGCAAACGTCCTAAAACGTTTTTAGGACGTTTTCGACGTCATAGTATATTATGACGTCGAAAACATCCTAAAAACAACATGCTATACTATGACGTCGAAATGTCCAAAAAAACGACATGCTATACTATGACGTCGAAAACGCCCAAAAAACGACATGCTATACTATGACGTCGAAAACGTCCAAAAAACGACATGCTATACTATGACGTCGAAATGTCCAAAAAACGACATCCTATACTATGACGTCGAAAACGTCCAAAAAACGACATGCTATACTATGACGTCGAAAACGTCCAAAAAACGACATGCTATACTATGACGTCGAAAACGTCCAAAAAAACGACATGCTATACTATGACGTCGAACATATCCAAAAAACGACATGCTATACTATGACGTCGAAATGTCCAAAAAACGACATCCTGTACTGTGACGTCGAAAATGTCCAAAAAACGACATGCTATACTATGACGTCGAAAACGTCCAAAAAAACGACATGCTATACTATGACGTCGAAAACGTCCAAAAAACGACATGCTATACTATGACGTCGAACATATCCAAAAAACGACATGCTATACTATGACGTCAAAAATGTCCAAAAAACGACATGCTATAACGTCTAAATGTCCAAAAAAACGACATGCTATAACGTCTAAATGTCCAAAAAAACGACATGCTATAACGTCTAAATGTCCAAAAAAACGACATGCTATACTATGACGTCGAAAACGTCCAAAAAACGACATGCTGTACTATGACGTCGAAAACGTCCAAAAAAACGACATGCTATACTATGACGTCGAAAACGTCCAAAACACGACATGCTATACTATGACGTCGAAAACGTCCAAAAAACGACATGCTATACTATGATGTCGAAAACGTCCAAAAAAACGACATGCTATACTATGACGTCGAAAACGTCCAAAGAAACGACATGCTATACTATGACGTCGAAAACGTCCAAAAAAACGACATGCTATCTATGACGTCGAAAACGTCCAAAACACGACATGCTATACTATGACGTCGAAAACGTCCAAAACACGACATGCTATACTATGACGTCGAAAACGTCCAAAAAAACGTCATGCTATACTATGACGTCGAAAACGTCCAAAAAACGACATGCTATACTATGACGTCGAAATGTCCAAAAAAACGACATGCTATACTATGACGTCGAAAACGTCCAAAAAACGACATGCTATACTATGACGTCGAAAACGTCCAAAAAAACGACATGCTATACTATGGCGTCGAAAACGTCCAAAAAACGACATGCTATAGCAAACGTCCAAAAACGTTTTTAGGACGTTTTCGACGTCATAGTATATTATGACGTCGAAAACATCCTAAAAACAACATGCTATACTATGACGTCGAAATGTCCAAAAAAACGACATGCTATACTATGACGTCGAAAACGTCCAAAAAACGACATGCTATACTATGACGTCGAAATCGTCCAAAAAACGACATGCTATACTATGACGTCGAAAATGTCCAAAAAACGACATGCTATAACGTCTAAATGTCCAAAAAAACGACATGCTATACTATGATGTCGAAAACGTCCAAAAAACGACATGCTATAGCAAACGTCCTAAAACGTTTTTAGGACGTTTTCGACGTCATAGTATATTATGACGTCGAAAACATCCTAAAAACAACATGCTATACTATGACGTCGAAAACGTCCAAAAAACGACATGCTATACTATGACGTCAAAATGTCCAAAAAAACGACATGCTATACTATGACGTCGAAAACGTCCAAAAAACGACATGCTATAGCAAACGTCCTAAAACGTTTTTAGGACGTTTTCGACGTCATAGTATATTATGACGTCGAAAACATCCTAAAAACAACATGCTATACTATGACGTCGAACATATCCAAAAAACGACATGCTATACTATGACGTCGAAATCGTCCAAAAACGACATGCTATACTATGACGTCCAAAACGTCCAAAAAACGACATGCTATATACTATGACATCGAAAACGTCCAAAAAAACGACATGCTATACTATGACGTCGAACATATCCAAAAAACGACATGCTATACTATGACGTCGAAAACGTCCAAAAAAACGACATGCTATACTATGACGTCGAAAACGTCCAAAAAACGACATGCTATACTATGACGTCGAAAACGTCCAAAAAACGACATGCTATACTATGACGTCGAAAACGTCCAAAAAACGACATGCTATACTATGACGTCGAAAACGTCCAAAAAACGACATGCTATACTATGACGTCGAAAACGTCCAAAAAAACGACATGCTATACTATGACGTCGAAAACGTCCAAAAAACGACATGCTATACTATGACGTCGAAACGTCCAAAAAAACGACATGCTATACTATGACGTCGAAAACGTCCAAAAAACGACATGCTATACTATGATGTCGAAAACGTCCAAAAAAACGACATGCTATACTATGGCGTCGAAAACGTCCAAAAAACGACATGCTATACTATGACGTCGAAAATGTCCAAAAAAACGACATGCTATAGCAAACGTCCTAAAACGTTTTTAGGACGTTTTCGACGTCATAGTATACTATACGTCATAGTATACTATGACGTCGAAAACGTCCTAAAAACGACATGCTATACTATGACGTCGAAAACGTCCAAAAAAACGACATGCTATACTATGACGACGAAATGTCCAAAAAACGACATCCTATACTATGACGTCGAAAATGTCCAAAAAACGACATGCTATAACGTCTAAATGTCCAAAAAAACGACATGCTATACTATGACGTCGAAAACGTCCAAAAAACGACATGCTATACTATGGCGTCGAAAACGTCCAAAAAACGACATGCTATACTATGACGTTGAAAACGTCCAAAAAAACGACATGCTATACTATGACGTCGAAAACGTCCAAAAAACGACATGCTATACTATGACGTCGAAAACGTCCAAAAAACGACATGCTATAGCAAACGTCCTAAAACGTTTTTAGGACGTTTTCGACGTCATAGTATATTATGACGTCGAAAACATCCTAAAAACAACATGCTATACTATGACGTCGAACATATCCAAAAAACGACATGCTATACTATGACGTCGAAATCGTCCAAAAACGACATGCTATACTATGACGTCCAAAACGTCCAAAAAACGACATGCTATATACTATGACATCGAAAACGTCCTAAAAACGACATGCTATACTATGACGTCGAAAACGTCCAAAAAACGACATGCTATACTATGACGACGAAATGTCCAAAAAACGACATCCTATACTATGACGTCGAAAATGTCCAAAAAACGACATGCTATAACGTCTAAATGTCCAAAAAAACGACATGCTATACTATGACGTCGAAAACGTCCAAAAAACGACATGCTATACTATGGCGTCGAAAACGTCCAAAAAACGACATGCTATACTATGACGTTGAAAACGTCCAAAAAAACGACATGCTATACTATGACGTCGAAAACGTCCAAAAAACGACATGCTATAGCAAACGTCCTAAAACGTTTTTAGGACGTTTTCGACGTCATAGTATACTATGACGTCGAAAACGTCCTAAAAACGACATGCTATACTATGACGTCGAAAATGTCCAAAAAACGACATGCTATACTATGACGTCGAAAACGTCCAAAAAAACGACATGCTATACTATGACGTCGAAAACGTCCAAAAAACGACATGCTATACTATGACGTCGAAAACGTCCAAAAAACGACATGCTATACTATGACGTCGAAAACGTCCAAAAAACGACATGCTATAACGTCTAAATGTCCAAAAAACGACATGCTATTCTATGACGTCGAAAACGTCCAAAAAACGACATGCTATACTATGACGTCGAAATGTCCAAAAAAACGACATGCTATACTATGACGTTGAAAATGACATATCAATATGATGTGAGTGAAACAATGACATATCATACTATGATTCTGGGGTGAATATGATTGTAGATTTTTGGCAACATTACTACAGAAAGTTATTTACCTGTGAACAGAGAACCCTTCGATGTTGACAAAGTTAGTACTGTAGAAATTATCAAAACACACGCGGTCTATCAAGCAATTAAAGTACTGTCTGTAAATAAATCTATAGGAAGGAAAGGATCCTATTTCAGCTGAACATCTCAAATTTGCAAGTACACTGTTAGTCCCTCTTCTTGCCTTGTGTTTCACTGGTTGTATTATGCATGGCTTTATTCCTGATACCTTGATGAATGTTCTTCTATTTCCTGTGATTAAAAACAAAGCTGGTAAAATTGGCAGCTCTGATAATTATAGACCTATAGCCCTAGCTAGTACACTGTGTAAAGTCTTTGAACCAATTCTTTTGCCAAAATTTGCAAAGATAGTTATGTCTACTGACAATCAATTTGGGTTCAAGTCCAAACATGGAGCTGACATGTGTTTATATGGCCTAAAAGAATTACTGAATAATTATAATAGCAAAAATTCTACAATTTTTCTGTGTTTTTTTAGACGCCACTAAGGCTTTTGATCGTGTAAATCATAGAAAACAATTTTTAAAATTGTGTCAAGCTTTTGTGCCCAAATATATAGTAAGGTGTCTGTCCTATTGGTATGCTAATCAAACTCCAAGTTCAGCTGGTCTTCAGAAGCTGCTTAATGTCAGCATATGGTAAGCTACATGATGTTAAATTCAATCCATCAAAAAGTATCATTTTGATCTGTCACACTAAAGAGGACAAAAATAGGGTATTTCCAAATTTTAAGCTGTCTGGGACTTTATTGAATGTCTCAAATGAAGTAAAATATCTTGGTCATGTGTTGACAAACCGACTGTCTGATGATGAGGACATTTACAGTCAGGTTTCAATGATATATGCTCAGGAAATATCCTTGTCCGTAATTTTGGATTCTGTTCTGATGAAGTGAAACTGAACTTGTTTAGATCATATTGTACATCATTGAATACTGCACATTTGTGGTGCAATTTTAAAAAAGCCAGTCTTCAAAGATTGAAGGTGGCTTATAATGATGCATCAAGACTTCTGTTAAATAAGCCCTGGTGGTCCAGTGCTAGCGAACTGTGTGTATCCGCTCGCGTCAGCACTTTGATGGCTGTTTCAAGAAAGCTTACATATACGTAAATTTATTTGTCGTTGAAATGAGTTTAGTAATAGAATTATTCTATTGTTCACTAACGTTAAATATAGTGCAGTAAAACACTCATCTGTACTCTGGAGACATTGGAATGATTGCCTCCTGAATGGTTAGGAGCCATTTTGTTATTTTACTTTTTATTCTTGTATTGTTTTTGTTTTCTTTTTTATGTAATTTGGACTTTGAGTCTGTAATAAAATCCATCCATCCATCCGACCTGACGTCGAAAACGACTTAAAAATTACATGGTGCACTATGACGTAGAAAATGAGGCTAAATGACATAGTATACTGTGACATACTATGTAGTAAAATAAAAATGGCATCGTATAGAAATGACATCATATTTTCGACAGAGTATAATGTCGAAAACGACCTAAAAATGACACATACTATACTATCGCATTGAAAATGATGTGTAATAATTTAAGACTTTTTAAGGATTCGCTCACACATCTACTGACCCGTCTCTCCTGCATGGAAGAAGTACGGCAGCGATGCTCCCAGCTCAGCTGGCAGGGAAAGAGCTTCTCTGAAGTACCAAAGAGTCCGCCCGCTATTCTCCCTACCGACCTACAAACCAAAATATATCACATTATGACAGGAAGCGGCTAATTGATACAGGATGGTCAAACAATTTACAACTAAATAAAGTCTTGCCATGTCAAATCCTGCAACAACATCTGGGAAGTCTTTCTTCAGCTGGATGGCCTCTGTCACAGCAGCTTTGACCTCTGACACACTCAGAGCCCTGGAGATGGCAACCGTAGAACGGAGTCAAAAACGAATACAGTTCAGCACAAAACGTCTCTGACATACATAAAGTAGACCCCAACATGTGAATTTACAACAATATTCAAAAGAACAACACTTTGTTATAAGGATATGCCAACAGTTTAAGCTTAATTTGGGTAACTGTTAAGAGTTGAATCATATAATATCGTTGAATTTAAGATTTATGTTGTAAACATAAACACCTACTATATAAATCTGAACATCTTCACAATGTGATACATTTCCTTCTTTGTTTTTTGCAAGTCTCTAAAAATGTATCTAGAGAGTATCTTTCAAGACATAAAATCACAAAGTCCGGCATAATATATTAAAATCATAAGACAGAATCAATCAAGTAAAATGTTTAAAAAATTAAATAAAAACACCCATGTCTATAGTTTAGTGGAAAAACATCCCAGAGCCTCGGAGCTCTAAAATGCTCCTATTTTTGCCTTAAGTCTGATCAATTATGCAAAACTAATTATTATTTAAACAAATATTAATTTATTATGGAGCAAACAATTAATTTGTAGCTTTTAGAGAACAATACACTGAATTTTCTTTATGTTAATGATAAAATATTTCTTCAAATTTGGCTTTTATATTAAAAACAAAACTTTTATTAATATATTGTCACAACAACCAACTATATTATTCCAAATTTGCTCCTATTTTATTGTAGCTGCTTATTTTTATTTATTTATTGTGCTTTGTTTTTTATGCTGGATATTGTTATGTTGTAAATTTGCCTCTCTATTTCTTATTTTTATTTTATTTTTTAACCATAGTTTAAATGCATGCTTCTATTCTACGCCGGATTTTAAAATTTTTTATGTTTGGTAATTTTTATCCTTTTCATACACATGTTAAAATAAAAGATAAAATAAACAATGCTGGGAAAAAAACAAGACAAAAATAGTACATAAATAAATATAAATATTTAAATTCCTATCAATGGCAAGAACACAAATCAGAGAAAAAAAGCTTATCATTGTGAATTATAACTTTAAACTTAAAATTGTGCCTTTAGCAGTAAACTGGCTAACTTTTGAATTCAAATAAAAAGAAATTAGGACAAAAGGAAACTAGGAGAAAATTAAGTCCATATGCTTCATATTTGTGTAAAACGTGTCTTTATAGCATCTCATTAAATGTCTGAGTGCTGCTGAAGCCAGAACGTCTCCAACAACCAGACACCAACATCTTTCTCTTTGCTGCTATTTCTACTTCAATCATGAGATAAATAAATTTAATTTTAGTTAAATAAAATAAATTCTTACAACAAAGTGTGGAAATTGAGACACATGGTTTCCACTTTATTGAACTGGCATGATTTTTCTTGCTTTATCTATAAATCTATTCGATCTAGCCATGTTATACCTGTGGACTGAAATTATAATCCTGGCTCCAAAAAACTCTGGATAATTTTGTTTGAACTTTGATGTCACTTCCTGGAACATCTTCAGAGTCCAGATCTTGTCGTGAATCGTTCCATCAAGTTCATACGTCTGAAACGAAGAGAAGAAAAATGTATCTACTGAAAGTGGTTTTTTAGTAGAAGCTCAAACTGATCATGTGGGAAGAAAACGAACCCTGGACAGACCACTCCTCAGCTCCAGATACATGATGTTGTCCCTGTGAAGCTCCTCTAATCCCTTGTAGATGTAATCCCTCAGAACAGGAGCGTGGGTTATCAACCCCGCAGCGGCGATGAAGGCCTTCTCAAACTTCTCCCACACAACATCCTGGTTTGGATATTCACCATCTGGATTCTCAGTAAACAGGGTGAGGTGCTGGATTAAACTGGAAAACACCCAGAGGGGAATATTTCAGATTATTTTCCCCCATTAAGCATGATAACAGTGCGACCTCGTAGATTTGGTTTAATTGGGGATGAAAACTGCAACATTAGTTACATTTTCAGCTGCTACAGTTCGCTTTTACGCTGAACTGTGTCAAACTAAACCAATTAAAAAACCTGTTCCTCTCCTCGCCTGTGGTGGCGCTGCACCAAGAGCGCCACTTCCTTCTTTACAAAATGTAAACAAAACCTGATTGGCATCAGATTTTAACAGTTGTAGGATTTCTCTTTTGTCTTTTCTGATGCATTTCTACCGCTAGCACTACACTTACAAGTTTGTTTTGGTTGTATTTACCCAGAATGCCCTGCGCTTTAGTCCACTTCCTGCTTTTATAGCGGTCTCCAGTCTCCATTTGAAGCAGACCAGAGTTTGTTTTTTGTTCTGCACATTAACGGTGCATTCTGACCATCTCTTTTTAACTATAGTTTGTTTGGATAGAAACAAGTATCAAACTCAAGGCCCGTGGGCCAGATCTGGCCCATCATGTCCATTGATGTGGCCCTCTACACTTTAGAGGGACACAAAAATTAAACTTTAAGATAATATTATTTTATCAGTCAAATCCAATCAGCTTTTGTTTGTGTAAGATCAAATTACATCATTGTTGAAATATGTTTAAAACTGCTATAGTTTAAGTTGTACTCATCAAATGCAGAGAAAACAATATTAGAACAGTTTATTAATGGGTGCACCCTGCCAAAACCAGCCCTTTCATGGTCTTGACGAATGTCCTCAAGACTCCCAATGAGGACATTGAGTCTTGAAGAGACCCAAAAAGAAAATGAGTCAAAAAAAAAAAAGGTGAACTACGTTCCACCTAAAAACCTTGATCTTAGTTCGACTGAAGTGAACGCTGGCGAGGCTTGACTGTATATGTGAACGGTAAACAGATCAAAGACCGATCCAAAAGCAGGAAGTGGACTACAGTGCACAGCATTCTGGGTAAATACAACCAAAACCAACGTGAGTCTAGTGTAGAAATGGCTCATAGTTTTTTACAAATGACAAAAGAGAAATCCTACAACCAGTAAAATCTGATGCCACTCCATTTTGTGAAGAAGGAAATTGTGCGCAGTGCTTTCTTCAGAGGGTTTTGGTGCAGTGCCACCACAGGCGAGGAGGGGAACAGGCTTTTCAAAGAGTTTGAACTGACAATGCAATGTGAAAGCAAACCGCACCAGCTGAAATGTAACAAATGCATCCGGAGTGAAAACACCCTTAATCTCTGCTAACCTGCTGTCAAATCCTGCATTGTCCTCTATCCTGGCTCTTAGCGACTCCAGCAGCTGCCAGTAGAAGCAGTCCCACCGAGGGAAGGGCTGCTGATTGGAGAACAGGAAGCGGACCGAGTTGTCCCACGTGAAGCAGATGTAGCAGTGAGGTCTGTAGGTGACGTTTTTCACCAGCCATTCGGCGCTGACCAGCGATGAACTGTGGATGTGGAGAGCGCCACCTGTGGGCAGAACATACAGCAGCAACCAACAAGGACTCAGATTATAAACACACAGTCGATTTTATTTAAAAATTCAGTATTTTGGAGTACATTAATTGTACAAAGTGGAAAAACCTAGAAGAAAACTCTCCTGAAATTTGCTGGGTTTTTTTTTTTAGTAAAGCCTTTATTGACAGCACTTTTCACAATATATGATTTGTTTAAACTCATCTTAACGATGTTCCAGTTTCTGGAACGTCTCTGGTGATTCTGAGACCAACGCAATAAATAATTAATCACATGATAAGTTAAAATGAGCTTGACCATTTTGATTCTAGTAATATTTTTTGAGGGTAATTTTGTTTACAGTCATCAAAATCCACTTTATTTATGCTTTTGGTTGTGTGTGTTTTATTTCTGTTTTATTTAGTGTTTATGTTTGTTGTATTTTATATAGAATATTCAAAATATCTTCCAATTCTGTACAAAATTCAAGTTTATTGATCTCTGAGAAGATGAACTTGCATTATTATGTCATTATCAACATATTAGTTGAAAATGGTTTCAAAAACAATATTACTGTTGATCACAATAATTACTGGGGTAATTTATCACAGAGTAAAATTTGTTTTTGTGACAGGCCTAGGCAGAACTCTTCCTCCATGATCACACGGGTGCAGGAACTGCCATCTCATTCACAAAGGCAAAGATACATTAATTATAGAAAGAGGAAGTTCTGTACACACTGAGGACTGGTGCCAAGCTGCTGACATGATGAGGATAATTTGCCTCATAAAGAACATTAAGGCAGTCATCAGTAAAGAGGAACAACCTAGCATCTGCAAACAGCTTGTGTACACTGCTACCTTAAAAAGATGTTTGCTGCCGTTAATGTCCAGGATGTACCACACTTTATACTTGCATGACATTTGGGTCTGTGTCCTATTTAAGAACAACAACTACTTGAGATGTTAAATAGCTTAAATGTAATTTTATTTGTATTTCTTTTCTTTTAAATCTTGGGGTTGTCTTGTTTATATTCACATTGTGAAGGTACTACAGAAGCTTTACTTGCTAGCATTGAAAATGTGGTAAATTCATACATTTATATATCTTATTTGTAGTTGTCTTCCATCCTTTTGCTGTGATTTTAAGTAAAAAGAAAAAAAAACCTCACACGTGTGATTGGTTTAGTGTAAAATAATAAATATGTGGAGAAGAATCTCATGTATTTTAAGTATGGTGGTGGTTCTATGATGGAGTGGGCCTGTTTCTCTTCCAAAGGCCCAAGTAATTGTGCTAAAGATTAAAAACCGTAAATTAAAAAAAAGACCAGTTTCCACCATTAAATAAAAACTAAAAATGGGTCCTTCGGTAGGATAAAAGCTAAAATCCCAACAAATCAGGACTAAATCCCCATCTGTTTAGAGTTGTCTTTGATAATTAATAACTGGAACATTTATCAACACATTGGTTGCATATTTTCTTGATAATGATTTCATAATTGATGACTATCTGATGTTTCTCTGGTCTAAAGCACTTTGAACTGCCTTGTTGCTAAAATGTGCAATACAAATAAACTTTACGACTGCAGACCTGTCCATGGCTCTAACGCCATCATCAAGTTTGCAGACGACACCACGGTGAACGGCCTCATCAGAGATAATGACGAGGCTGCTTACAGGGAGGAGGTAGACCGTCTGGCTGAGTGGTGCAACAAAAACAACCTGCAGCTGAACACCGAGAAGACCAAGGAGCTTATCGTGGACTTCAGGAGGAACGCTGACTCACATCCACCCATCCACATTAAGGGGACAGTGGTGGAGCGTGTGGACACCTTTAAGTTCCTGGGAGTCCACATCTCTGAGGACCTGACTTGGACGACCAGCTGCTCCAAACTCATTAAGAAGGCGCATCAGCGCCTCTTCTTCATGAGGACCCTGAGGAAGAACCACGAACTTCTACCGCTGCACCATTGAGAGCATCCTCACCAACTGTATTACAGCTTGGTACGGGAACTGCTCTGTCTCCGACCGGCAGACGCTGCAGAGGGTGGTGAAAACTGCCCAGTATATCGCCGAGGCACCGCTCCCTGCCATCAAGGACATCTACAGGAAGCGGTGTTTGAAAAGGGCCGGGAAAATCACAAAGGACTCCACTCACCCAGCACACACACTCTTTTCCCTCCTGCCCTCTGGGAGGCGTTACAGAAGCCTACGGACCAGAACCACCAGGCACCGGAACAGCTTCTTTCCCACAGCTGTCACGTTTTTGAACGCCTCCTGACATAAAACATAAACTATAAGGACTGTACTCCCCTATCCTCTCATACAACAATAACACATGGACTATCCTCACACACACACACACATCACGGACTGTTTTCTTCACACACACATACAACCTGTAAATTTTATCTGCCATTATTTATCTATAATTCATTCCCTAACATTCTTGTATATTCTGTATAATCTGTGCATATAGCTCCCATATTTATATTTATACACAATATCTATATCTCTTGCTATAACCCCTTATAGTCCATACATACATAGTCTTGTACATCCGTAAAAAATTTTTATATCTCGTAGAGCACTTCTAGATAGAGGCAAACTACATCTCGTTGCTTGTACTTGTGACAGTGCAATGACAATAAAGTTGAATTCTATTCTATTCTATTCTATTCTATTTTATTCTATTCTACCTGACTTAATGAGTTTATGTTTTTGTACTTCTATTTGGGTCTCTACTGCTTCTGAAAACACCTCAAATGCTTTAAAAAAACAAGTAAATGTTTTTTTTCCTTTCAAAAACCTTCAGAATGTCTCAAATCAGCAAAAACTGCCTGTTACCTAGCAACCTCAGAAGCCCAGACTTGTTACCTAGCAACACCAGCAGAACTCCAGGATGTTTAATTAGCTGATTTTATGGTGTACAATGGCTGGAAGAGACAAGTGTATGTTGCACTCTTGTTGACTGTCCAGGAGGCTCTACTTCTGCTTTTCAAAGCACGGATGTAAAATTGTGCATTTGTTTGCAGCATTTTCACATGCGAGTTTAAAAGTTTAGTTTTAAACTTCTAAAACTAAACCAAAATCTCATCATCTGAAAATGATTTTGAGCACAAAATGTAGTGAACATGTTTTGTAACGCACGTAGATCAATCCTAACCTGTTCAAGTTGGACTAATAGTCCTAATGAAAATTTGTAACATTTCACTGATATACCCACAAAGCTAAGTATTTAACATCACCTTTAGGCATCTTCTGCAAGAGTCTGTAGATGGCGCTCTTCTCGATGAGCGGCTTCGCCTTGAAGAAGTGTAAGGCAGGAAGGAAGTGAGTGGCCGCCATCT
Organism: Xiphophorus maculatus; assembly: GCF_002775205.1. Lineage (NCBI taxonomy): Eukaryota > Metazoa > Chordata > Actinopteri > Cyprinodontiformes > Poeciliidae > Xiphophorus > Xiphophorus maculatus. The sequence continues at coordinate 161,040 of NW_019369759.1, read as the reverse complement.
CCTGCTCCTTTAACCGATGCAGGTCGGCGTCCAGCTTCTGCTCGGCCGCCGTGAGCGCCAGCAGGCCTCCCGTCTGCCGGGACGCCTCCTCACGCATCAGCAAGTCCCTGCGAGCGGGGTCCGGCATCCCCGCAGATTCCCCCACAAACCACAGCAGGGGAACGGAGGTGAGCAGAGCCAGGCAGAGTGAGTTCACCATGTCCTCCTTACCCCACTGGGAACACTGGGAGGCCTACTGGAACATGCTGCCGCTGCTCACAGATGAGCTGAAATGATCTACTTTGGTGCTGAAAACAAAAAAGAAAACACACAGTGACACGTAACAGCAACGAGTTTAACAAATCAACCCATCAGTACAGGGGAAAAGTAGCACCTTTCAGACAATATGCACCAAGACCTGCAGCTAACGGTTATTTTAGTAATCAATTATTCCGACGATTAATTGAATAAAATAATATCACATTCTGTATATTTTTATTTAACCACTTAAGATTGTTTTATGCAATATTAAAAATATGTAAAAAGTGCAACTATACAATTCAATATTTTTTCTAAATACAAAAATAAATATTCATCACCTAAAGCACAATAGCATAGCAAATGATGTATCTGCAGCTAAATAAATACTTAAATAAGCTGCTGCACTTATCAGTACAGTGCAGGACTTATTTACTATTTTTTTCAATTAACTAATCCAGTAAAAAGCGCCTAATAGGAGATTTTTCTTAAATATTTTCACAGAATTAAAGAATTTCAGAAAAATAAATTGTAAAAAACTTGATTGTTCATGTATAGATAAAAAACTAGAAAAGATCATTTAAAATTACAGTTACAGAACGCAGATTGGATCCCAGGAAGATTAGTAACCAATTTGATGGAAACTGATGAGGATCCTAATAAATAAGTAGACCACATAAAACACCTAATAAAAGCAACTTCTAAAAACATAAATTTAACAGTTTACTAAGAACAATACATGCCTAAAATCTCAGATTGCAAATTAGAAACATCCCTAGTCGTTTCATTTTAAAGCTCTTGAAGGAAAAAAAGCAGCTTACAGCTCAGAGCCGCACGTCCAAAACGCTCGGCTTGTTTTCGCGGAGACAAACTGCAGCAGCCGAGCATGTCAGCGAAATACTCGGAGCGGGCGGATAACTGGAGCATTTTTGTCTGACTAATACCATGTGATAAACTAATGAAGGAGGCACGAATGGGCAGGATGAGTCAAAAAGAGGAGCACACAGGAAGCACCAGTCATTTAGATATCTTTATTTTGTTTGTACATTTACTCAGTTTAACATTTTCAGTTGGACACGATCACAAACAAAAAAACAAAACAAAAAAAAAAACAAGCACGCAAACATAATTTAATCTGGAAACCTCATGTACAAACAGTGCAGCTGCTGGAATGATATTGGTCACTTCTCGGACAGAGAAGAACGTACACTTGGTGTAACATCAATAAATTAACTCAGTAAGGTCATGGATGGTGTTTTTGTTCCTAGGATACCATTTATTTGTCTGTGATTGGTTGGAGCAGACACTCATTAGCCACACAAAGCCCCATGCAGCTCTTTAATGTGCTGAGAGGTTTAGAAAACGAGCAGAAACTGCGACACAGAAGCTGTTTTTGTCATGAAGACTGATCCAATTAGAGGACAACCTGTTAAACATTCAATCCGTAAACTCAGACCACCGAGAGTTGGGGGGTCCCTGCAGTTAGCAGAGCGCCCCCGTCAGGAGATAAACAGCAATACACCACACAAACAACAACACGTCTTTTGTGCATCAGCAATTTGATTTCACAGACAAAGGAATGATATCTCCCGTATGACATGTAGAAAATAAAAAGGAGCTTTTTGTCTCGAGCACAACGAAGGACCTCAGTCCAAAAACTTGCGGTTCGGGTTGGCGCCGAAGACAGCCACTCGGATCTCAGGCATCATCTGCAAAGTTTTAGAAATGACAAAATCATCAGCAAAATACACAAAGACGACAGAATATCAGTCTACTGGAGCTACTTATGCAGTCACATTTTTTCAAACTAGATCCAGTTTTAATCAGTTTTGCTTCTCAATTTCTTTTCTAAAAAATTCATAGAAATAACTGAAAATGTTTTTTGCAAAGCGGCTTTTATCTCAATCATCCCTTGTGTGAGATGAGAATATAGTCAAAATATCTTCTGGTAAAATTGTGCTTGTACTCTGATAAAGAGACAATTTTATTAAGAAAAAAAATTATCTTAAAATTATGAGAAAACAGTTGTTTTAATGAGAACAAAGGTTTGTTAGTCATCAGGTCAGTTTGTGTGGTTCTTTTCTTTGAAATAGAAGCAGTTGTCTGCACAATCATTTCAAACTCCTGCTACTGATTTGTAAAAATAAGCTAAACTTATATTTTTTTATGGTTTACTAAGTATTATCCATAAAACTTACACCAAAGTCTAACTTCACAAATGCTTAACATTCCTCATCTTTATTTTTTAAAAATAATTTTTCTCCTAAAATGATTACTTTATTCTCATAATTAAATATGTATATACTGTATATATCCTGGCGTAAAGTTGACCTGAATTCAAAATCCAAAAAAATTAGAAGCTGTAAAACATCCCTGTCAAACAAGATGGTGGCTTTAACTATGGAAACCCAAGGAGTGCATTGATGAAAAAACAAAAACAAAACAAAAACAAGATTTTTCAAAAATTAAACCTTCAAAAAAACCAAACATTTCATGTATCTCCTTAAATTCTACTACCAAAAATCAACAACTGTCTGAAAAGTTGTCAAGCCAAAACAAATTATTGGTATTATTTGGTCGGCACACAGCCAAAACAAAACAATAAAAACTCCATTACCACACATGAAAAAGACATTTTACAACATAAATATCTAAATAGCTTTATAGAAACTAAAAATATACATAACTACAATAAAAATCTAGAGGGGAAAAAATATGTAAATATACGAGTTGTGTGTATTTTTTACCTGCTGAGCCATTAGGTCCAGTCTGCTCTCCAGGGTGTTGGAAACTTTGATTTTTCCGTCGCCGTTATAGATCTCAATACCTCCAGACCTGCAGAAAGCAGGACAGATTAAAACCCAAAGACACATAATCTGCAGGAGAATAATCTGATCCATGTTTCAGCTTACACATCTGGAGAGAGGAAGTTGTCCTGGTCAATCCGGACCTCCAGGTTGTTCTTCACTGCTGCTTTATAAATGGTGATGTTCTTCTGGAGGGACGCCTTAAAAATACACAAGTTCTTCATTTAGAGGTTTACATATTTTTGAAAAAACACAAAATCGTGTAAAGTATTTTTCTTATAGTGTCCAATGCAAATATCTCACTTGAAATTAGACCAAAAAAAATAAAGCAACTTTTCAGCAAAATACAGGAGTAAATGTGTTAATACTGATGAAAAAGTTCTACTTCCATTAACATATAACGACATTTTTACCATGTTATAAGTGAAATAATCTGTTGGGGGAACTTAAAAGAATCTCCTGTATCCTGCTGAAAAGTGTCTTATAAGTTAGTTTTGTCGTATTTCAAGATATTTGCATTAGAAACGAGACTAAAAATACTTGGAAACATTTTGTTTTTTGCAGTGTAAACTTAAGATTTTTACACCATTTTCTCACCTGTACCAACTGAATGTCCTGCCTACGACACCGGATCGTCACTTTGGGCTCTAGCAGCTGATAGAAACCCTGATATGAGAGATTATAAAAAGAAATGCACGCTTTAATGTCTCCATATTTTAGGCCAGTTTTGCTTAAGTCTAGAAGTGAAGTCAGAGGAAAGTCTAAAATCCTCTGAACTTGTGGTGGGAATTTATAATTTATCACAAAAAAATTCCTACCACGATAAGAATATTGATTTATTTTTGTCCCCATAAATTTCGATTAATGATGTTAAATAAAAAAGCAAAATTGACAGTGTTATCGGAAATTTTATGTTTACTATTTTGTCCATGAGTGTATCAATAAATATGAGAAAATTCCAGCAGTTACTGTATGCTGCAACTCAGCTTAGGTTGCTAGGTGACGAGCGAAACTCTGCTGAGGTTGCTAGGTAACGGCCTGGCATGGGGTTGCTAGGTGAAGGGCAGTGCCTGCTGATTTATGATGTTACATTTTGGAGATTTTTGAACCAACTCACTTTATCAGACACCAAAAAATATTAATTTATTGCCAAAATATATATAACAGCTGGGTGTTTTTTAAGTGCTTTGACTGGTTTTAGAAGCAGGTAAGACCAAAATAGAGTACAAAAACTTGAAAAATTTGATTTTTGCATTTAAAAAATTTACTCATTTTCTTTTATTTATCATGATCACAAAGCATAGTGATACATTGCTAAGTCCATATCACACACCCTTACTCTGAACTCTATAATCTGACAAATTTAATTTAGTTAAATAAGTTTTATGTAACAGTTAAGAGCCTCACTGACACGCCAATCTAAAACTGGTCTAGCTGAGCAAAGTGATTTCTATAGAGAAACCTACAGGTTGTTCACTGAAACAATAGGTCTTTTTTTAGAAAGAGATGCTGGGGCTAATTGTTTCTAACCTAGAACACCACAAGCTAATTAGACTCACATGATCTTAATGGGAAAACTTTAAACACAGATAACCGCAGAGCCAGTCTGAGAAAAACTGTACACCACAAAAGATAAGGCACCATATGATCACTGTACAGAATAATACAATTAAGTTGTTTGTTGGCAATTTCAAGGAAGTTCCCAGTTAATCTAATACATAGACTAATACCCAGCAGTTCACTGTGTCTTACTTTATGAAACCAATAGAATCTATTGGATTATTTTAATATATTAGATTAAATGTGATGTATTTCCTATGGTAAATATTAAAAATCAAGTATAAAATGTAAACAAACCTGCAGGATCAAACCATCCAACAGAGCTGGGTACCTAGCTGGATCTTTAGCGATGTTAGCAAGCCTCTGGCGAGCTTCATTCAGCATATCCTGACAGGACACACATGGATCAGATTTGTTGTTATTTCCACTCAACCTGTGTGTCTCACCTAACTGCTGTGAGTTTGACAACAAGGCTTACTGAGATCATATCGTCGCGGGCCTTCAGCACCTTCAGTCGAGCCTGGTTCATCAGGTTTGACATTTGACTGTTGGACAAATAACAGACACATTGGAGCTGCTTATGATGGATCTATATTTATCCATGCAGACGGAAAGGAGGCGGGCTGGTTAAAGGGAACCGCAAGGTGAAGAGCTGGGATACAATTATAGAAACACAGCTGCTTCTTTGTTCATGAAGTGAGAAATAAAAGGACTTGATGTATCCTGTGATGTCCTGCCATGACTTACATCTTCTTCTGCTGCTCAATCTGCTTCTCTTTCTTCTCGTAGTACTCCATGATCTTCAGCCGCTGGGTTTGGACCAGACGGCCCTTCTCGATGTTGAACTCTTCCTCTGCCTGCAGGGACACACTGGGTTAGTCTCGCTGGATTTAAAACACTTCAGTTTGTGATGTAGAGATAACAGATGGGTTTATTTTGTCAACACTTTTCCAGAGTCAAATTCCCAGATTTCCTTCCTTTTTTCAGTCCAGATAGCAGCAAATATGTGGATTTATGTCACATATTCATCAACAATGGAAACATTTAATTAAAGTAAATGCATAAAGTCTAGAAATAAAAACAATTTTCTATTCTCTATTCTCTTTTTCCATACTTATTCTGTAAAAACATTTCCAGACTACACAGAAAACTGAGGAATGTTATGATTCATTTAGGTTTAATTTTGTAACCTTGTTTTTCATTTTCTAAATTTGGTGAGTAATAACTCTATAAGCCAGTCTTGGCTCTGTGGACAACTTCAAAATTGCTATGAGGGCAATTTTAAAATGAGTTAAAATCAAAATGTTTTATTTGGAAAAATAATATTAAATAACTACCCAACCAGCAGGAGTAATAAAAACAACAATGATGAATAAAAATTGCATATAATCATATTGAGAGAAAGATAAAATAACTCACACAAATATTTTAGTTATAAAAAAGAAAAAGTTAAAACTTGAAGGTAAAGGTGTTTTTTTACACCTAAAATTATCTGGATCCACTTTACCTCACAGCTATTTCGGTTACTTCTATACAAATAATCATTTAAACCAAAAATTATATGCAAAGAATAGAAATATCAACTTAAATCCTGAACAAAGGCAAAATCTATGGCAAAAGTTTTACCACCCCCTAGTGGTGAGTTTCACCCATTGAAGGACAAAATGGACTGAAATGTGTCAATGATCAAATTTTCTCTCTCTCTGGGTTCCAGTTGTTTTTATACAATTAGTAGCAGCTTTAGAAAATAACCAGATTTGCTTAGTAGATATTAGTTCAAAGAATTATTTACTTAAAGTGGAATAATAGTAAAAGGTCATGCAAAAAAAGCCTTAATCAAACAGCAGATGTGTAGCTGGTTTTTAATCGTTTCCTGTCTGAATTACAGACCAACAGAAACAAAGCAGATGGATTTCCTGATTTCGCAATAATAAAAAAAACCCTGAAGCCACCATGTGATATTTCAGACCTATTAACTCTGATTCAGAATAGTATCTGAGCACAGAATGAGAAATATTTCTTCGGAGCAACAATAATATTAATGAATTATCAGTGTGTGATAATGACTGTGTGTTTATACCTTTGCATCAATTTCCTCTGCCTTCTCATTGGCCTCCTGCTCTATGAAGGCCATCATATGTTTAATCTGGAAAAAAACACAGAGAAGTGAAAAAAAATTACTTTCCACAACAGAATGTATATTACCATTTACTTGGCCAAAAACTAAACACACAGCATAATTTATTTACAAAGATATTCCTGTTAATCTGAAGCATGTATACAAGATATTTGGAATATTAAAAAAACAAAAAAACATTTGTAATCATGTCCAAATGCAACAATCTTTGAACAAATCCATCATTTTGTGCAGAACAGAAATATTTTTCTTATTTTTTAATGCGTAATTAATGTGTAATGTGGATAATTGAAATAAAACAAAATTACATGTATCAGTTCTGTTGGTAGATATACTCTCTCTAACCTTTAAAAATTTTTCACACTTTATTTCTAAAGTAACATCTATGATGGTATTTGTCACATCAGTGAGAAATGTTTTAGATCATTTAGTTGCAGGTCAAAGCAGAAAAGTCTGTTTGAGTCTATTACTTTCAAATATAACTCAGCAAATTTTCTAAGGATGTATAATCTTCTGAAATAATTTTAGCTTTGTCAAGTATTCAAAGAACTGCAACTCCAGAACCCAAACTTAATTTTAATTTAACATGTTAATTTTACTAATTAACATGTAATTACAATAAATTTGTAATTATGTCCAAATGAACACTTCACTATAAAAATAAAATTCATCTTTCTAGTGAATCTGTTTATCATGATAGAATAAAAACACTAAATACATTATTGTCATAAAATATAAATAAACTGTTGTAATTTTTGAGTTCAAATCCTCCTAAAGGCACTGTTAAATCTGTAAAGCGGAGGAATAATTTTGCATAGCACTGTCTTGGCTTTGTAATAAGGTGGCATTGTATTACTTACAGTTGGTTTAAGAGGTAAATTTATGCACTAGAATAAATTTGCCTCTGATATTAATAAAACTGACTGAATCTGAATAACACACTATCATGGTAAAGAATTGGCAATAAACTGAATAATAACGAAGCTTAAGTAAAGTGAAAAACCCTGACAGACATTCAGAAAGTTTGAAGAACTAGTGTTCAAGAACACTTCACTGTAAAATGTGGTTTCTTTTAAGCAGATGAATGATTTAGATATTTACAGTGGGAGGCGGAGGGATATTGCAGCCATATTTCATGCTCAGATCTCTTCTGTAGCTAATTATTGGAGCTTCTTCATATTATTTTCCACCTCAGTTACTCCAAGTTCCTCACCAGGCCTTGGCGTGTTGTTCATCATGTGATCGTTTGGAAACATGACCGCAATAACTTCTGCTTTAAATCACAGCAAACATAAACTGGTTTTCTTACCAGTAACACCCCTGTTAGAGCCCCCAAAAACACAGTACAGAAGGCTAAACCTGTCAATGTCATCCTTCTTCCAGACGGATAACAGATCATAAAAATACGTTTTTACCTACTGTAGCTTTTAAATTAGCAGCATAAAAGATAATCTTACAATATGATGCTTTATGGAATAAAGCTGCGTGTTTGAACACTTTGTTACCTGCTTCTGAACGTCGGCATCGCTGAGCGCCATGGTCACGGCTGTTTAAGGTGCACCGAGGCCTTCAGGAGGGGAAAAACAAACACAAACACGGTTTTAAAACTACGCAAACGACGACGCGCAGCTGCCAGTAACAATAACAATATTGTAATCGAAAGGAGAGGGGTTTAAAATGTGTAAATATACCCGAGAATGACAGAGGAGACGGTTTGAATTAATCTCCGCAGTCGTGACTCTAAAAGATGTCCACAGCAGATCAGCTGACTGGCAGGAATCACCTGACGGTTGGTTCTGATTCACCAGCAACTGGCTCAGAGACGCATTACCGCCACCTGCCGGACCGGAGAGGAACGGACAGGCGCACTTGCAATAAAGCAAAAATAAAATAACAAATAAAATAATTGATTGTCAAAGTACTAATAATTTTGTACAAAATTAATACATATGAGAGAAAAAATATGTTCACTTTTAAAGTGATGTTGAGAGTGAGATTTATAGATGACAATCTATATTGGTCTCATAATAGGGATTTTGAAAGTTAAAATTACAACTGAAAGGATGTAGTACAAAGATCATGTGAATAGAAATAATCTCTCTAGATTTTTGAACAAGCTATTTAAAACGATTTAACGCCATTAGTCTATACATGTGCTCCATGTGAATCAACTACGCTACACATGTAAATAAATAATTACAGTGTTTTAAATTTTATGTTTGTAGCTTCAAATCACTCCTATTTTGCTATTATAAAAATTATTGTAATTTTGTCTTGCTTGCAACAATTATTTGTGAGTTAAAACATGTAGATTTATATATTTTCTGTAAAAAAAAACTTAAACAAATGAAAGCCATAATTTTTACTATGAATAAATGCTTATTTATTTAGCATTTTAATACCTGAGTAACAGCAGTATTTTATAAGAGTGTGTTATTAAACAAACGTTTACACATCTTATGGATAACCACAATCTTTACTGCATAACTGACCAGGTTTGAATTCATTAAGATGTAATCAAATAAAATTGTTTAATTTTCAACAGGGAGGTGACTAGATATAAGAAACTGATGGGTGTCAGGTGTGAGAAGCTGAACTCAATGAATTTATCTCCAAGTCATTCAAGATTGAAGTTTTATTTCATTTGTTTTATTTGTACTTGCTTGATATTGGAAAAATATTCAAATGAAGTTGCAATAATTATTTCACCTACACATTCCCAGTCTTTGTATTATTTAGTACACATTTACTTCACTGAGTTAAACAGAGGAAGTTGCAAACAAAGAGGAAGTGCAAAGCAGAGGATTATAAAACAAAGGACGGATATAAACTTAGGATATAAAAATATGATTACATGCGGTGAATTTGTCCGAAGACGGATTGTTTTACAGAAGAAGAGAAACAAAGTTGGTTGTCTCAGAAAATGATCAAACTAAAAATCTGCAAGACAAAATCTTCACGGCAAACCTGAGGTTTTTTCCCCGTGCTGCCAGCAGGGAGAGCTAGAAGCTGGAAACTTTAGCTTTAGAAATAGCTCCTCTCCGTGTCTGACATGCATTTTCCGCTCATGCCACAGTGTCACCAGCACCTGCTGTGCTCTCTAATCTGTTTGGACAGCCAGCGTAAAACTCCAGAGATTGTTTACCTGAGTGAAGCACAGAGATCCGCTGACCTCTTTACAGGCCACAAAAACAAAGGTTAAACTTTGATTAAACATTAAGAGTCATTTTTTACTAGATTTTCACTGATTACCGTCAAAACTTTCTCAGTTGGGATGATCAGCAAAGTCAAGATTGACTCCTCTGCTGCCAACTGTTATGTCATGGATTTGTGAGGTGGGTGGGTGAGAGAGAGGGAGAGACACTTGTGGACAGCGTGTCCACCTTGTTGTTCCCTTTCCAGCACCAGAATGCATTTCTGCTGATCTGCTGACCTGTGGCTTTGTCTCTGAATGCACATCACACTCTGACCTGCTCCTCATCTAGCAACTCTTCCACAGAGGACAGAGGTACTCCTGCTTTTCTTATAAATCCTGTTTGAGTTGCATCAAATATTGATGACTTGTTCTGTCCAGAGTTAAACTGATGTTTGTTTTGGATGATTATCATGTTTGCAGCCATGGTTCAACAAAAACGTGAAGCAAAAAGGGAATTCTTTTCTCTTGACATTGAAAGCTGTCCTTCTCCAACCTGTGTTGGCTGCATGTTAGCATAGAAAGCTCGGCCTAAATCTCATTATTTAACCCCTCGTAATCTGCTGTTGATGTAAAGGACCAGTTGGAAACCACATTCCCATGTGGGACAGTAAATAAAGATCCGTTTCTGAGCTGGTAGACGTGGATGAGGTTTGTTTTCTGACTAACTTTACTGTTTAGATCAGGCCAGTTGCTGCTACAATCTGCACAGGCCTGCAGGGCTAAAAACCCTCACAGTTAAATTTCCCGCTTAAAGTCATTACAAGTAAAGGTACAATAAACTTTCTTGAATTAATGAAACACATATGATCTTTGATCTTCATGTTCTCACTAATTAATCTATTAAAGTCTGAGAAATCTTTATAAAAACAACAAAACGCTGTTGGAGGACAGAAAATTATGTTTCCCTTTGAGACGATAAGAATGAAATACGTCATGTGCTGAAAGAAATGGCAGCAAAAATATTTCTTTTGGACACATTTATTTCAAAAACCTTCATAATTTTAAATTTGAGACTTTAAATTGTATTGTTGTTGTTTAGAAAGAGCAACAAGGCAACATCATTGCTACTTATTAAAATAAATATTTATGAAAAACAAAATATTGAGACAGTAAAATATTGGAAAATTAGTACACAGGATCTTTATATATTTAAAATTTTGTATGTTTTATGGAAATTTAAGGTATATATCAGCATGTTAGAGGTTATTTCAGTATGAACTCAGTTTGTCAGTCAGTATTTCACATTTTTATACAAATACACAAGGTGGAAAACAGACCAGATTTGAAAGTACAAATTAAATATTTTAGCACCAAAATGTTTTGTAGAAATGGGTAACTTAGCAAACAAATTCTTTCAATTGAACAAGAATCATAAATATTTTAACCTAATTTTTGTCTGAACTCCATTCAATTAAGTTTAGTTCAGCTTAATTCAGCTCTGTTTTGCTCATGTAAATTTGATTTACTTCATTTTAGCCCGTTTGCATGAATATAATGCATTAAAACGTCAAACTGAATTAAAACAGATATATAATTAAAATTTGTATTGTTTATTTCAAACATGTAAATAAATAAAGAAAATAAAGAAATCGAGACAACAGATTTACATATTCAAAAAGTTTCAGATCCCATTCAGTTCAAACTTTATTTCAGCTGAATTCAGCTGTAATTCATAATTTTTTTATTTAACCTTGAATGTTATTTGTACTCAATTCAGTTTTGTTTTAAGTTCAACCACTTTTTATTTAATTCTACATACATTTGATTAAATTCAGTTTAACTCATAAATGTCTGTTCAAACAAATGGAGTCGAACTAAATTACGTTTTTAACTTACTGCACAATTCAACTGCAGTCAAACTGCAGTTTGAATTTATTTGTTTTAGCTCAATTTGGATCGAGTTGGATTGAATCCTATTGTAGCTAAATAAACTTAAGCTTAATAAAATGTGCCTCAGTTCAACTCAATTATCTTCAACTAAATTTAAATTCAGTTCAGTTCAATCTAAGTTTAAACTGAACTAAATTGATTTATTTTCATTGAAATCAATTCAGCTTGAACAGAATTTATTTTAACTTAGAATGAAGTTTGAACTGAATCAATATAGTGAACACAGCACCTAAACATAGTCAGATGTAAATTAAACTGAAACAAACTGTGTCAAAGCTCAAACCTTAATTCAATTCAGCTTCATCTGAACTAATTGTCAGTTTTATTTAGTCTGTCTGGGGTTATGCCACTTCAGTTTAATTCAATGTGATGTTTTAGAAAAGTTAAATTAAAATTTACCGGCTCCAAAGCCAGACAGGGCTCTGAAGATCAGCAGTGAATACGATACAATATTATAGTGACCACAGAGCATTACAAATATCTATTCTGGGATTGGCATGAAGAGGACGAGTTACGGTAATCAAAGTTGTGACACAAGAAGGTCAACATGTGACCTAACGGAACGTCTCCGAAGGATTCATGAAAAGACGACGTTTGATTTCATACCCATGAATAAAAAGCTACGTTTTCAGGTTACATGTGAATGCAAAGTCAGTACTTTAAATCTGTTGTGCTGCCGTTATATCGCTACTTTCCAAGCTGCAGCGCTTCCATTTTTGATTGACAGACAGACATGTATACGGCACCTAAACATAGTAAGATATGCAAGGCTAAAGATAGCAACACAGAGGAGCAAGTGAGCAATTTTTTCCAGAGGCTGATGTCAACGAGAAAGCAGACAACAATCGCATGCGATTAACTTTGTCTGGAAAAACTGGATAACTTCGGTGCCTTTATAAAAACATACAGTGTGTATAAAACAATATTCATGCTTTGTCACATTAAAACCACAAACTTCACTTTATGGCAACAAACCAACCGAAAAGAAACTGTGAAGAAAGTTTTTCGTAATTAAAAATCTGTGCTGTGCATGATCACTTTTGCACAAGCCCAGTTTTTCAATTTTTTAAGTGTTGTGACAGATTCTCATTTAGGTCCAGGTCTCTACTTTGAATAGGCCATAGATCTGCAACATGCAGCTCCAGAGCAACAAGTGACTCTTTGGACTTTAATGGCTCTTAATAAGTTTGGTTAAAATTATGTACACAGATATAATAATAAATGCATTTTTAGTAGTTTTTTCTTGTAATACTTGTGATTTTTTTATTTTCTTACATCATTTTCCATCCAACAGAAAAAAACAATCCATGCTGCTTTTGCAACATTATATGTTTATTTTTATTTTAAATCCTAAAAATAGAAGTAAAATGATGGTTCCTTAAAAATGACACTACATATTTTGTTTTACAAAAGATATTTATCTAAAATTATAGGTTGTCTTTTTTCAAAAAGGCATGTGGCATTTGCAGGTCTAACTGAATCTTTTGGTTGTAAAAGTTGGAGAGCCTTGGACTAGGCCATTCTAACACAAGAATATGCTTGGATCTGAACAAAGTTTAATCGGGTTTGAATTAGGGATGCAAGTTACTGATTTATTAGTTAAAGTTGACTGATTTTATCGATCAACTAACAATTAACTGATAAGAAGCCATTTTCTTAAAACATAAATTTTATCTTGTATGTCTTTAAATAACAAAGGGCTTTGTTTTTCATAATATGGTGGACGTATTTATAAAATATAAAAAAACAGGAATTTCTTAAGTTATTTCCCCATGATTAGAGACGTTTATATAAGTACCGTCTCTGGTTATTCTTTATTGAACGTTAGAACGTCGCTCAAAAAGTTCAGTAACTCACAACAGCCCTCAAAATAAACCTTGCTTATTGGTATGTTGTTGCTGTTATTGGTTTTTTTATCGATCGTGTTACAATTTTTCTTGATTATCCTCTGATTTTCTGGAATATGTTCCTCGCCTTCGTAGCAAGTCAGTAATTTTTGAATGAGAAGTTGACGCAGCTACGTTATGCAGCTACTGAATGAGCGCTGGTCATGTGATAAATTAAGGAGATTGTCGAGTATTTATATTTTAAAACAACTTAAGGAGTCTGTCAAGTGTTTATCTTCCTAAACAAAACTGCATAAAGTGCATTTTATATACTACACCAGACTGGACCATTTATCTTTTCTGTTTTGGTTTGGCCACCATCTTTAATTTTGTATCAATTGCTAGGGATGACCAGCGGCTCCCTCTGCTGGACAGTGGCCAAACTACAACACTAAAAGAAAGTAAAGAACGTTATTAGTTAATCGAATTGAATTAACTTTAATTTAATAAACAATTAATTGACAATTAAGTGGATTAATTGTTTCCATCCCCAGTTTGAATGCTTTTGAAAGGAATCGTCTCACCTCTGATCTGTGCTTGTTTGCAGCAGCCAGCCTTCATTCTGGAGGGAAAGGTCCCAGTCGAGCCCAGCAGGGGGGATGGAGGCAGCAGTCCGGCCTCTCTGCCTCTGACCCAGGCAGAGAGTTCTGGACCTTGGCACAGCGAGAGTCTGCTGGCAGAGTCCTGGTCCACGATGGGCGACATGGACCCCGAGGACACCAAGAGCCTCGACAGCAACGACGGGCCCGTTTTAGCCGGAGACGAGAACCACTCCTCCAACTCCGACATGGTGCACCTGGAGCGGGAGGAGGTGGAGATGCTGGAGGAGACCCAGGGGAGGAGATGGAGAGAGGAGGACGAGGATGAGGACCTGCAAGCAAGCGTTCTGAGCATGCTCAGTGTTGAGAGGGAGCTGGCGGAGCCGGACCTCCAAGCTCCGGAGGCGAAGGAGCTGCTGGTGTCTGTGGAGGAACCTCATGCAGAGTTCAGGCACGTTGTTCCCCCGATGGCGCTGCCTCTGCTGCCCATTCTCAAACTGGATCCCCCCTCCACGACGACCACACCAGTCCCTTCAACCACAGTCTCTGAAGTGGACGAGCATTATTCCACGCTGGGCCTCCATCCTCCATCCATCCTGCCGCCAAAGGCTCCAGAGCTTCAAACAGAAGAGAGTTCAGAAGCTAAATTCTCACAGATTCCCCTTCAGGATGATGGAGAACATTCAGTTAAAGCAGCCGCTGCACCTAAGACCAAATCTCTGAGCTCCTCTGAGCTTCTGTTTGGAGGCGCTGCGCTAGTGGCTTTCGTAGGAGTGGTGGCTTATGGAGCTGTAGTCTACTGCAAAAAGTAGAAAAACGCATTTTGACCTGTGTCTTTTCAGTTCTCATATGTATTCCTGCTGAATTATTCCCATTTCCTTTCTGAATTCTGCAGTCAAATTAGATTTTGTAGAAGAATGTAACGCTACCTCGGCTCACAGAAGCCTTTTTTCTGTTTAATCTATGAAAAAACTGACAAATGAAATTGAAATCCGGTTGATTCATGTTTGGAAAAGCATTTATCAGCACCAGAGAGCAGCATATAGATAAAAATGAAGACAACCAGCACATTTCTCTAAATGTCATACATCTTGCAATGTGTTTGTTCATGTTTTTTTTCTGTTTCTAGAGCACGTGTCAAACTCGACACATGCTCCACAGCTTATTATGCCTCAAGTTACATCAATCTTTCCTTCAAGTTTTTCACGATTCAACGGCTGTGGAAATTTACGCTAAATAAACAAATCCCTGCTAATGTATAATTGTGAGTTTATTGCAAATTTTTTCGCAAAAAATTGTCAAAAATTTGGTGTTAAGTGATGCTAACTCCCACTTCCGGGGGACAGTATTTCATACTTTTACTCCACTAATGCCTCGGCCTTACTTGAACTCAAGTTACAGTCCGTGATTGATTTGGCGAGTAATTAAAAGTCACATTTAACGTCATACATAACCACAAATATTGCAAAATCATATTATATACCCACAAAAACAATCGTGAAATCTTGGAGGGACTAATCGATGTGAAAAGATGCTCAATTTGATTTAATCTGAATCCAGAGACAGCTGTTATTGATGATGTTAATGGCTTTTATCAAACCATTCTGGCACAACTGGCCCTTTAAGAATATTCATGATTTTTATAAGGAACAAAATCAAAATGAGTTTGACACCACTGATCTGGACATCATGAATTCAACATGTTTTCCCTTTTTTAATCTGATTACAGCTAATGTGTAGCATGTGGTGAATGTTATAACATGTAAATCTCTTGGGTTTACAAACAGCTGCTTACAAAATTATCATACCCATTAAAACATTTTTACATTCTGCTTTGTGCCTTACTGGGATAATAACACAACATGCAACAACAAAGCAGACCCACACTGGTAACATTTCATACTAATAAAAATCATAAAAAGTGAAATCAGGCTGAATTTTTAACAATCTTCTTTTTCTACTTGATTTTCCTAAACAAAAGCCAGTGCAACCGGTTTTAAAAGGAAATCCCCTCGCTAGTAAACAGAGTCCACTTGTGTCATTCAATCTCTGAATGAATTCATCATATTTAGAGAACAAACAGGAACACAGAGAGATCAGAGAGAAAGTTGTGGAGATGTTTAAAGCAGGATTAGGTAATCAAATCCCCAAAGTTTGAGGTCATCATGTACAAAAGTTTATAGGACATGGATGCATTTCTATTAAAATGCTTAGAATTAATACAAATATTTTAATTATAGCAAAAAGCAATAGACATATAAACATTTAACTAGCAGAGATTTTTAAATCCTGTCGTCTGCACCATGTGAATTCACCATAAGCAGTAAAATCCCACCTCATGGCAGAAACCTATAATTTAGATAGTAATCTTTCTACTTCAGAGTTTTACTGCAGCTTTGTGTGTTGGTTCAATGAACAATTGTTATCCAAATCCTCAGGTAGGAAACCACTGGAACAGATAACCAAATGTGTGTGAAGCTCATGGTGTCAGAGCAGGAAATTCAAAATACTCGATTTAAGTGTTGAGGAGATGCAGATTTACACACAAACTAAGAGAGAAAATTTAGATTTTTTGATGCAAAACGAATACAATTATGATAATTTATTAGAAAACCTGGAAAAACTAGTAGCTGGTGTCATTTCTTTATAGTTTATGTAGTTCCAATGTCTGTTTTTCTTTGTTTTCACCCATTTTCTGTCCAATACACTTAATACCATGATACAGTTTGTGCAGTACCTTAAATATGTTATAAGAAAATTTTTTTGTTAAATTGATCTCTTAATATTTACCCCCTTCATCTATATAAACCTCCAACCAGACATCTTTACCAGCAGCCAATGTTAAATTACATCTTCAGGTACTTTTATCATAAACACTACATTGTTTTTCTTAGTTCACTCTGTGTATTACCAAAGCTAATACAATTTGACATAAAATAAAATTTTAGCTGCTGCTCTTTGTGCTTTTATCTCTTTAAGACAAGACAGTTTCTCTTTCTTAACCTTTGGGGAAACAGGTTAGAATAATGATACAAATGGAGAATACAAAAAAAAAGAGCAGCTGGACCTTCAGATTATTTATTAGCATTTGGAAAGATTGTTTACTTGTGTGGTACAACACATGCTGGATCTGATTTCTGCTAAATAACGTGACTGCCACATATTATTTTTCTATTCTAGGTATTTGTTACGACCTGAAACATTATCTTTTGCCCTCCATTTCTCCACTTCTCTTTTCAGCCAGTTTGTAAAAATGATGGGCTTGTAGTGTTCTAGTCAAAGTCTGGACTTAAATTAAGTAAAGATGCTGGTGTGTGACTTTGAACAAACTCTCCAATGTGGCAACATTAAAATAAACTTGCAAATGAAGAGAACTAAATTTCTACAAAGTGAAGTAAAATACTAGTTTTAGAGTGAAATTATTTTTTAAAATGGGACTAGATTGATTTGGGTAAATGTTTTCCCTTAATAAAATTAATTATAATTTAAGAACAGCATCTTGTAGTTTACCTGTTTATGTTTGTTTGAAACTAAAAATTGATTGATAAACTGAGACATTTAAGTTTATTGAAAAACAAAGAATGGAAGAAATCTGAATATCACAAAAAAGCTGCTCACAGACAATGACTACCAGTTGGTTTTAGCTATCAAATGATCAACATAAAGCACTAAATCTTCAATGTATGTGTGATATAAAAATGAAAAAGGGATGTAGAACTTTCCTAGTATTACAACAACTAGATAACAAGGTCAGGAAAAAGTTTTAATTAAAACAAAATAGCGAGGGAGAGGGCAGTAGGTCAGTTATGCTAGCTTGACTTTGACAACCGTAACATGCAGATGTGCTGTGGAATTTGGTGTGCAGTTAAAAAATAAAAAAAGCCGTGTTTTTTAATGTTGAATCCTCATACACATGTTGTCAGTCAGTTGCTATGGCAACGAGTCTGTGGGCGTGTGTGTGTGTGTGTGTGTGTGTAGAGTAGGCGACACAGAGAAGGCAAAAAAATAAGTTTTGAGTTGCTCTTCAAGGTTTTTTCTGCATTATTTTTCACTTTGCTGTGTGGAGCTGCACTGAATTAATAATACCAACATCTCCAGGTTTCATTTTGATAACGGATTTGTTCCACAGCGGCAATGTGGCTGCAAAACAAATCATCTTTTTTGCCCTTCAGCATTGTGCGAAATTTCCAATATGTCTATATAACAGAAAACCTGTGAAGATTAAGGATTCTTGTACTGGAAGAAGGGGATTAAAACCATTCATTAACCAAAATTTATCCAACTACTGACGTTAAAATGCTACATTTTATTTACTAAATACAGGCAATTCAAATAAACTCTAGAAAAATGACAAGAAATGGTGTCAAACTGCTGATACTTTCTGCGCTCTGAACTTAAACTATAAGCAATAGTGTAGCAAAAAAACATAAACACACACCGGAGCAACCTGGTTATCAGTTGTTCTCTGGTGTATTCATCCAGGACACGCTGATCTCCTAGATAATGATTACAACTCTGTGGTTACACCAGCTTTCAGCCTACTAGACTGATTACACATGAATGGCTTTGACACTTCTTGATTTTCATCGAGTGCCAGTAAATAAAGAAGAACAATAGGGCTGACTGTGCTGCGGTTTGCCTGCCGCACCCACACCGCAGCCAACATGCACGCAGTTATTGAAATGAGAAAGGGAAGGGAAGTGCTTCTTTGTTTGGAGATACAGCTGCAAATTAAACACAAACATGATAGTCCTCTTTGAAAATGGTTCATGCCAAACTGATGTTCCACTAAAACAGGACAAAAATGTGCTTTCACTATATGTGGCTTTTTAAAGGTAAATGAAAAAAGCTAATTATACTTCTATATAATTAAGCAGAGTGACTTTTTTTATTCACCATTTGATTTAAACAATTAAGTTACTGAATAATTTCTAGTCATAAAATGTAATAGAATAGCAGGTCGATCAATCACTGATAAAGAAAAGCATGACCACAGCATGATGCTGCCAACACCATGAGGAGGGTGTTCATTTTGTCAACATCTGTCCAGGTCACCTTCTTATTTAAGAGATTTAAATCAACACAAACTAGTAGATAATTTTATAGTGGAAAGTAAGCAAAGTCTTTTTGGGTATAGACTTTGACTAGGTCAAGGGTCGGCAACCCAAAATGTTGAAAGAGCCATATTGGACCAAAAAGACAAAAAATAAATCTGTCTGGAGCTGCAAAAAAATGAAAGCCTTAAATAAGGCTTATAATGAAGGCAAACAGGCTTCAAGTGTTTACATTAGCCTATTATCAAAACGACTAAGTGTATATATAATTAGTATTCATGATTAAATGTTTATTTTCCTTGCAGTGCGTCCTGGACGGAATGACGCACCACGTGACTCTGTTGTACGATGTTGCTTTAAGTTTACCTTCCGTTACAATATTAATGTATTTTGTTTCATTGCATTGATAAAATTTAAAAAATACAATAAAGAAATCAGATTTTTGATGTCATTTTTATTATGAAGATCAACAGGGGAAGGGTCATTTTTTCCTTTAGGAACTCGGAAAATCTGCTCCCAAATGCAGTTTGCATAACGACGATCGCTCTTTGTAAATAATCACGTTAAGTGTGTGATCGAACAAACAACAAAACGGAACGTGCAGTTGTGGAAAAAACTATTACCAAGCACTGTTCAGGTAAAATCACTCAATCAGGTTTATTTATGAATTGTGCACAATTCAGAGAGCCCGTCAATAGTGAAGCAAGTCTGGATGAAAAGCTCTGCCAGGCAGAGACAACACATGAGTTTTATACCAAGGATAAAGGCTCCAAAACGAGGGACGAGACAGTCTGGTTCAAAGGCAGCTGTGGAAAACAACTCCCAACCTTCTACATGTAACCCAAATGGTTATATATTGGTAGGACTATACAGGGACTTAGAATAAACACATGGCAATACAACTAGCAGATGTGACCTTATTGTAATTTTCCACTTCAGTGCATAACGTGCCGCTTATCTGGGCAACAAACGGAGAGCAATAAAACGCAACCTGCAGGTATAATATAAAGCAGTTGCCTTTTGAAAAAGTATATAAAATTAAATTAATACAGTTTAAGTTTGATTTCTGTGCAAATGCCAAGCAAGTCAGTGCAATGGTAAAACATAGCAGAATCCTCTCCTCTTTTGACACGCAACCTTTTGACCTGAGCAACAAAACACAATAATATAGCTAAGTGTCATTCTAAATATATATAGACAATCAATTTCTAATCAATTTCTAAAAACAAACACTTTGTTACTAAATATATGTGCCTATATGGCAGGATTGTGTTCTTACGTGTTTAATGTGACTTCTGTTTATCACTGGACAGCTTCTCAACATCAGGCTTGTAAGATGTAACTTTAAACTTGACGCAGCAGCTAATGTAGCGCCTTCCCTGGAAATGTCTTTCCACATTACCGTATTTTTCAGACTACAATCCGCTACTTTTCCCCACGCTTTGGACCATGCGGCTTATTGCCTGGTGCGGCTTTTATATGACGTTTCCAGTTTTTTTCAAAAACATTTGTAGGTGCAGCTTATATTAAGGTGCGCTCTATAGTCCAAAAAGTACGGTACTCTTTTTGTTATTTGACAACTTCTTGCTACAGAGCAAACATTCAGGTAATCCTTCCACATTGGCAATGAATGCAAATGATCCGGTCCATGAATTGTAGAATCTCTCCTCGGCTATTTTTCTCTTTTGCTATCCATGGCCCACCACAAACCCGTCGGTTTGTTTACAACCTGCCTCACCCTGCCCAGCTGAAAGAAACATCACAGGCTATGACGCAAATCTTTGTTGACAGAAATGTTGAAATTTAATATTTATTCTACACACTTTTATAGCATTGGAAAACATTAAGAATGATTATGTCATGTTTGTCCTCCTACAGAAACCATATTAAAACAAAACATATATTTCCCACCCCAATCTTTTTCCATTTTCAAACATTTTTGAAAAAGCTCCTGAGAGCCACTAGGGCGGCACTAAAGAGCCGCATGCGGCTTCAGAGCCGCGGGTTGCCGACCCCTGACCTAGGCCATTCTAACACATGAATATGCTTTGATACTAATCATTCCACTGCAACTCTCTCTTGTTTTACTTAATTTCTGCATTTTACCTCTGATTAACTTCCTTGTTCCTAAAGAAAACCCATCACCACAGCATGATGCTGTCACCACCATGTTTCACTCTTTGCATAAAGGACAAAATTTACATCTATATTCTTTTTTTATCTCATCTGACCAGATCACCTTCTGTCATGTGTTTGCTGTGTCCCTTACTGGGACAAACCACTAGATGCGACTGTATTTCAGCAATTAATACCCGTAAAAGAATTTCCTTTTACAAGTTCGCCGTGTTTAATGAGCTGTGGCGACTAGCAGATGGGATTGTCCCTGCTCTTATTTTACTTAATTTCATCAGTGACTCTTTTTACATCTTTTGGCATTTCATAAAGACCAAATTTGTGGTGCTTAGTTATTGTCCAGCTTTAGAAATATTACATGTGACATGGTGTGTCATTAAGGGGATTTAACCCTTTACTAACTGCTTGCTGTTGTAGTTTTTTTTTATAACCTAACAATCTTTTTTTAATTAAACTGTATGTCAATCTTATGATTACAATTCATTTTGAGAACAATTTATTGTCATTGTACGACAACTTTGTTATCATAACAACTTTATTTTTCTAATTTTATTGTTTTTATTCTTTTATTTATATAATCCGTCATATATGATTAATCGCTGGCAAATATTTATAGTTATAGAAAAAACAAAGAGTATATATTCTGCTTCAAAGGGGCTTAGAAAGGAAAATGGCACACAAGTGCTAATAATCAACACACATTCTTAATCAATAATCTGTAACTATGGCAACCTCTGTAGAAGTAAGAGTTAGGCATTTTCCTGCTCTGGACAATGAAGTCCACCAACCCACAAAGAAACATCCAAAGAAGCATAAAAAGCTCAGAAAAAGAATCGACAGCAAATCTAATTTAAACTGCCAAAGACCCAAACTCTTCAGCTGATCTACAACAAAAGGTCAAGGTGGCCCAGTCAAAGTCCAGATCTAAAACTGAGTGTTACAGAGGAGCAGGGCCTCAAAACAGTTAATGAATGTCGACAAAATGAACTGTTGCTGAAGCATTCTGTGTTTACAGACTTTGACTTGATGATTTCATCTCTGGAGGAAATGACGTCATCTCATGTTTCCTCTTACAAAACATCATATGGGACACATCTCTACCAGCAACTAATGTACAGAGGAAGTAGCACAAATAACTGTAAACAAATGCTGGTTTGCATAAAAATGTAGAAAAACACAGCAAATTTATGAAACAATGTTCTTAAAACTGATTTTTTTTTTTCAAAAAAAGGTGTGAACTTCTGAATTTTTCTTTTTTTTAGGTAAGTGGGATATTTGAACAATGGCTAGTAGCTGCACAAATAGTTATAAATAAATGCCTTTTTACATAAAAAGGCAGTAAATTTATAAAGCAGAGTTCTTAAAACAATTTTTTTGCTAAACTGTTGTGAAATTCGTGACTATTTCTGAGAAAAATAAATTATTTGAACAACAGAGTATAATATATCAACCTAATAGGAGGATTTGCATAAATAGCTATAAATAAAATATTTTTTGTATAAAAATGAATCAATGTATTACAAATGTACTAAACAATGTTCTTAAAACTAAAGTATTTTTGGAAAAAAGGTGTGAAATTATGGATTTCTTTTAGACAAACTGGATATTTGAACAGTGGGTTATATAATATTATTCAAATTGAACAAGTAGTTATAAATATAAAACACAGCAAATTTCTAAAATGTTCTCAAAAGAAAGGTTTTTGCAAACAAAGTGTAACATTTAGGGTTATTTTTTAGTTGAGTAGCACATCTGAACAATAGATTATACACGTTTTCAATAAAAGGAGTTGCATAAAAAGCTTTAAATAAATGCTTTTTTTCATAAAAAGGCAGTAAAATACAGCAAAATCAAGTAAAGGTTTTTTGCAAAAAATGTTTGAAATTCAGTATTATTTTTTAGATAAGTGGGATATTTGCACAAAAAGTTGTATAATATTAAAGAAAGTAACCAAACATCAGTTTCAGCTGCAGGCCGACAGCTTGTGGTCTCTAATTTATGGAGCTTCACCCTGAATGGGAGCAGGGAAAGATGGAGTGGGAGAGGGGGAAAAGGTTTGTGGTTCTTTGTTTTTATCAGCCTGCTGCACCGGCAGGAAACACACGTCTAAATACACACTCACACACACACACACGCCTGCATGCTTCCAGACAACATGGTCATTTCCTGTGATACTGTGTATTTATTGCTTGAAATTAACAGAAAAACCAGCTTAAAGAGTGAAAATCTTAATATTTATTAATGTAAATCCCTTCACATTCTTGTAAAGTCATGTAGGGAAAGCTGATTATGTAACCTTTTATTCACACATTAATCCATGCATGTCCAACTCTTTTGTCTGAGCGGTGTGTGCCGCGAAGCGCTCCGGGCCGAAAGGGGAACTTCAGGAACGAGTCAGTTGATATTTAAAACTGGAGCGGAGAGATAAATTAACTTCTCAAAAAAAGGACTGTTTATTTGAACAGCAGGGCGGACTCTGTTGGGCAAAGAAAGACACGAGTCGGCCCTGCAGTAGCCAGCGGAGCATTAACCATTAACTTATACAATCACGACCAGAAGTGTTTATAGTGTTGGGGCAAATAGGGTGTTAAATTGGTCTTGACTTTTATTGCCTCATTTTCGGCCTAAGCGCTGCAGTTTGATGTCGAAAGCAGTTTTTTGTGTAAAATAAAGCTGATAACTGAAAGTGAAAAATCCACACATTTGAAAGAAACTCAAGAAAATATGAGAAATTCAACCCTTAACCTGCAGCTTTAAACGCAGATGTGTATATTAGATATACGTCAAGCGCCCAGTATGCAAATTCTTTGGTCAGGCTGCAAATTGGTGGTATTCCTGGCTTAAGTTTGCACAGAAAAGAACTTTTTGTTGTTTGTAGATTGTGATCTTGGCAATCCTGTGGGGGAGAGATTTGCTCAGCATTATCTGTGCTACCAGGAAAGAAGAAGTGTGCGACATTAACGCATTTAAATTGACCTGCCACTCTGCCTATTAATGTGGCGGAGGTGCTGGAGTTCTGCATAGGTATATATACCTGTGCAAGATGTGTACCTGCACCATTATTAGGACAGAAATGGCCTCCTCTGAGGGAAACACTCCGGCCTATAAGATGGTGAGTTGTAAGAATCCTTTACATACGCAACCAGGATGGTCATTTACTAAACTTTTTTCTATTTAAAGCCTGATTTCTCTGGGGTTTTTTTCCAGACGTCTTTAGACCCTGATATCAACCAACACTTTCAGGATGCAATAGATGTGATCCAACAGCATTCACACAATGCATACTACGATCCAGGTACGTCCCGTCTCTTTTTTTATCTCAAGAGATAAAAAACATGTTCAATGAATACAATTTTTAATTTTATTTATCTTCTAGAGTGCAAATATTTCGAGACGCTGAGCAGCCAGCCGTCGTCTCTGCAGGTTCAGATGTCCTACCACGTCTTCGCACACCAATCTGACATCCCAGCTGTAGGCTACAACTGGAGCGAAATGCCTGTAAGTGTTGCAAAGCACCTGCTTTTTGTAAAATGATGAACTTCAGTCTTAATTTTAACATTAAATCTTGAATCTCTTAGCAGCACTCCTGGCCTCAGGCCATCCCCGACGTCTCGTTGAGCCACTCGGTACAGAATGATTCGCCGCATTTCTGCCCCATCCTCCCACCGCAGAGGAACAGCAAAGGTGATTTCATGTTCAGGCTTTTAATCTGCAAAAACACAAAATCCTACCAAAGATTTTGTCACCTTCCTAAAATGTTTTAGGCAAAAAAAATGAATGCTTTTTTTGGACTAAATCATCTTTTGGAATGAAAGAAGTAGTGATTTTTTCTTTTTCCAAAATCACTTTAGGCGATTATTTTAGAAAGGTGGCATTTTTTCTTCTAGTTTCTAATGCAAACATCTTTGCACAAAACTAACTTACAAGTAACTTTTAAGCAAGATATAGGAGCTTGTTCAATGTAAAATAAATAAATAATTAATTAAATAATCCCTTAAAATTGATTTTAGAAAAAGTTCTATTTCCACTGGTTGATTATTTACCTTAAAATAAGACATTTTTTCCATGTTATAAATTCAATAATCTGGAATTAGAACTTTTTCATCAATTTTAAGGAATTATTTATTTAAATCTTATTGAAAAGTAACTTCTCAGTCAGTTTTGTCTTATTTCAAGCATACTAACCTTCGAGAACCTTTTCAGCAAGAAATATGAGCTTGTTTTAAGTCAATAATTCCTTAATATTGAAGAACAAGTACTAGTTTCATAAACTGCCAATGGAACTAGAACTTTTTCATCAATATTAAGGAATTATTAACTTAAAACAAGCTCCTATATCTTACTGGAAAGCTATTTTTAATTTAGTTTTGTCTTTTTTTAAGTGTACTAAGTTACATGAACTAGAAACTGTTAAGATTTAGCGTTTTTGCAGTGTAAGAGAGCAACTTTTGATGTTTAATCAGCACTAAAGAGGTGTAAAATCCATGTTGGCAGGACGTAAGAAGCTCAGGTTGTACGAGTATCTCCATGAAGCCCTGAACGACCCCAGCATGGGCGACTCGATACAGTGGACGGACAGCAGCAGCGGTACGTTTCACTTCATCTCCAAGAACAAAGAGAAGCTGGCTGAGTGCTGGGGCCAGCGCAAGGGCAACCGCAAGACCATGACCTACCAGAAGATGGCAAGAGCCCTGAGAAACTACAGCCGCACCGGCGAGATTGTCAAAGTGCGCCGCAAGCTCACCTACCAGTTCAACCCGGACATCCTGCACAGGCTCGGCTCGGTGCAGGTACCCATGCACCTGCAGGGCCCGTCTGTGCAGGACGACGCCCACAGTCGGCAGGAAAGCTCGTCCGAGCAGAGCTATCCCGGGTCGGCGGCGGACTGGCACGGCTGGTACGGACACTACCAGCTTCAGGAAGATTACGACCTGGCGGCGAGCTTCATCTCACACAGCTCAGCCAAACTGTGAGCCGACAGGCAGCAGATCCTGAAAACGTTTCTCGTTTGGAGGGACTCTTTAAAAGACTCTCGTCTGCATGTTGCATCTAAATGTTCTGTGGATGGTCAGCTAAAAGAAGCACGCGATGTGGTCCAGTTATTTCAGCAGTTTCTGTAAATAATCTGTAAATATTGTCAAAAATGATGTTGAAATTGAAGTAGATTATGTTCTCGTTTTGATATGCATCCTTATTTTGAAGCCTTTTTTATCTGAGCTATTTTGGTTCTACATGAAGAAACACATTTTTCTCTCAAAACTGTTTTGATAACTGTATATTTTATATGATATGTTGTTTATTTCCACAGTTATACTAATTTAATAGTGGAAAACAGCTCTGTTCATGCAAGTTATTGAACACTGTAAAGCATACATTGTATTATTATTGAGCTGACCTTTTAAAATTTCCAGTGGCATTTAATAAAATCACCTAACATGAGATCAGATAAAGAGATTATCTATAGATCTCCTGCAGGGCATCAAACCATCACTGTTAAACAATAAAAATAAGCTTTACATCTATATAATTTGAACTCTAAAGGTTTAATCCTTATTGAAAACTTTTTAAAATATTTAAAAATATTAAATGTTAGGCCTAAAATATCTAAAAGTGGGAAAAAATATATTAGAATTCGACCATTTATTAGGAAGCTGATTTATTTGTAACAATGATTTGTTGATGAAAACATTTATTTTAATTGTTTCAATAAATGTTTTACATTTGGGGAAAAAAAACGGCATCCCTATTCTTTCTTTCTGACTTTATTTCTAAACTTCTCATTCGTAATGAATTATTACAAAAGCCACACAGAGTAAATAAAAACTCAAACACATCCTGAGGAAAAGTATCTAATTTGACAATTAAGCTATTTAAGCTTTAATTCCTGTTGAATGTCTTTAAAATTATATTGAAATATGTTTGAAAATATGACTACTTTAGCCAAAAATACATAAAGGTGGAATAAATATCACCATTTATTTTGAAGTTGATTTATTTGTAAAAAAACCAACTTGCTAATAAAAACATGTATTTTAAATGTTTTAATAAATGTTCTACATTTGCAAAAAAAAAAAAATCTGCATTGCTGCGTTTTCTTCCTTCATGAATGAATTATTACAACAGAAAACATAAAAATTTAGACACATCCTGAGGAAAAGTGTTTTTTTTCCTGAAATCGGAGCGCTGCGTTAAGGCTGCCTCCCGTTCTGGGTCTTATCTGCTCCAGCGGGGAGGATGTGGTCAGTGTCGGTGAGCTGCCTGGTGGCGCAGTCGGGGGGTTTTGTGGGATCGCTGGTCATTGTTTCAGGGAGTTCAGGCTGCAGAAGACGTTTGGTGATGTGCTAACATGGGAGGGTATAAGAAGGGCTGCACGTCTCAGAGTCACCTGGGTGAGACTGCAAAGACTGAACAACGCCAGATATTCATCGGTGATGGTAAAGAGAACACAAGCTTCACTTTGACTGCATTAATTATGTCCTAATATTATTTTTTAAAACTGTATCAGAATTCTTTCCAGGACACTCAGTCTGACTTGGAAGTGATTTTAGAGTTTCTGGAGGAATACTACAAACAAAGCATTCCAGAAAATGGTACGAAAAACAACTAGAGGTTAATTTTATTACCTAATTTCAATTGATTTTGTTTTAACATTTTTTTTTCAGCAGAAAATAAATCTTTTGATTTAGTTGAGCCTGTGCATGGAGGAGATGTGGCTGTGGAACAAACCTGTGATGAAAGCTGGGCATACCATGATGCATCTGTAAGCACGCACACACACACACACACACACACACACACACACACACACACACACACACACACACACACACACACACACACACACACACACACACACACACACACACACACACAACACACGCACACACACACACACACACACACACACACGTTTGTTTCCCCATTAATGTTCAACATATTAAAGTAACTATGAAGTCTTTTCACAGGTGCAGCTAAATGTAATATGACTAAAATGTTAATTTAGCTTAGTAATTTAATTTAAAAAGGAACATTTATGTGTAGAGTCACCATGAATTTTGACAATTTGAACTAACAGCTTATGAAAAACCAAAAATCTGAATATTACATTAAAAAAATAGTTTTTAATACAGAAATCTTATGCAAGGGCCTATTAAATCAGTCTTAAGATGGCTGTATACTAGACTTTAATAGGAAATTTAGTGGAAGGAAAAATGTAGGTTGGTGCAGGTTGAATGTCTGATTTTATCTCAGGACAAAAAGGCCTGAAATGTTGTTCAGATGTTCAAAATCTATGCAAGCTGCACTTTTTGAACTAAATTAGTGAATTAAATTAGTTTTTTGTTGACATTTTAATTTTCTGACTCCATCAAAGGACATCAAACCTGTATTTCAGACCTTCCTAAACCATGATGACCGAGCCGTCTTTGGCCAAAACACAACAGCGACATTGTCTGAGTGTGGGTCAGTGCCAAACTTTGTTTCAGTGAGACAATCACCCAAACACCCAGCCGCTGCAGCAGGGAGGGGTGAGTTCTCCTTTTTTCTGGTCATTAGACACTGTTATTGTCACAGTTGGAATTAGCCTGGGGGAAATAATACCAAGAGAGCAAATAAGAGACCTGCCCTTTACTGTAAAACACAATGGAGCTGTGCTTGGCTTAGCGCACTAGCTTATTTTACATATCTATCAGATAACCGCAGTGTTTACAAGTCCTGGCCTCTGACATACAGATCTATGATCTCTTAAGAGATTTTCTGGGAATGGATGTAGTTGAGGGAATGATTAACTGTAACCAGCATTAACTGCTGTGAATTTTCTATTTTACCTCTCCCTTTTAAATTCCCTTTCATCACGTGTGCCGCTCACGGTTTGCTCAACACCTGCAGGTAGAAGGCTGCGGCTCTTCCACTTCCTGTTTGAGATGCTGCAGGACCCGAGCATGGCCCACTGCCTGTCCTGGGCGCCGGCGCCAGCCGGCGTGTTCAGCTTCTCCTCCAGGAACAAGGACCAGGTGGCGGTGCTCTGGGGCCAGAGGAAAGGTAACAAGAGGCCCATGACGTACCAGAAGATGTCCCGCGCTCTGAGGAACTATGCCCGGTCGGGTCACATCTTCAAGGTGAAGAAAAAACTCACCTACCAGTTCAGCCGGGACACGCTGATATCGCTGCAGAAGGGTTACGGAGGAGATCCGTAGATCTATACTGTACTCTCCCTCTTTTCACATTTTACTGCGGTGTAAATACAGAACTAAATAAAAACTTGCTGTTACGTTAAATTTGTAGTTTAAGTACACTTTGCTGTAATTCCTCTCAAAAAACATGTGATGCACAAAACCAACATGGGTGTAATTGAACGGTTCTTTTTCTAGAAATTACTTGAATAAGTTTAAATGTGTTGTGTATTTTCAAAATTATACACACAGGCTAAGACATTTACATACACAATGCAACAGCACAATCTTAGTTTGTATTGCAAATATTTTATTACCCTTGAAATAACATAAAACTAACTTACAAATAACTTTTCAGCAAGATATGCGAGCTTGTTTTAAGTAGACAATTTCTTAATATTGATGAAAATTATTATAACGTCTTATTTTAAGTTAAATATTTTGTTAGTGGAACTTGTACTTTTTCATGAATGTTAAAGAATTACTGACTTAAAAGAAGCTCTTTTATCTTTTTGAAAAGTTACATATAAGTTAATTTTGTCTTATTTTAAGTGTGCTAATATATCTGCACTAGAGTAAAAATACATTATGATGAAATTACTGAAGTGCACTGCAAAAACACAAAATCTTACCAAGTACCTTTGGTCAACTATTTTAGTTCACTTGAAATAAGACAAAACTAACTTACAAATAACTTTTCAGCAAGATATGCGAGCTTGTTTTAAGTAGACAATTTCTTAATATTGATGAAAATTATTATAACGTCTTATTTTAAGTTAAATATTTTGTTAGTGGAACTTGTACTTTTTCATGAATGTTAAAGAATTACTGACTTAAAAGAAGCTCTTTTATCTTTTTGAAAAGTTACATATAAGTTAATTTTGTCTTATTTTAAGTGTGCTAATATATCTGCACTAGAGTAAAAATACATTATGATGAAATTACTGAAGTGCACTGCAAAAACACAAAATCTTACCAAGTACCTTTGGTCAACTATTTTAGTTCACTTGAAATAAGACAAAACTAACTTACAAGTAACTTTTCAGCAAAAAATATTAACTTCTTTTAAGTAAATAATTTCTAAATCTTAAAGGGCTAATTCCACAGTCAAATTATTTCACTTATAATAAGACATTTTTTATGTTATAAGTGAAATAATCTGCCAATGGTACCTTTTCAACAGTATTAAGGAATTATAACAGGCTCCTATATCTTGCACTGGAAGTTAGACAAAATATATTTGGTAAGATTTTGTGTTTTTACAGTGAACCCACACTAACATAAAGTTGGGTGAAGTTGGGAACCCCAGCTTCTTTAAATTACATTTTTACTCGAGACATTATCATTTTAAGGATACTAATAAATGTTTCTAGAGGTCATCAAAGGTCAACCAGCGAATTTAGATTTACAAAATAAAACAAACAATCAACTGTGTTGCACTGCAAAACCTCAAAATACTACCAAGTATTTTTGGTTTAGTTTCTAGTATAAATAACTTAGTACACTCAAAATAAGACAAAATTAACGCAGAAGTAACTTTTCAGCAAGAAATGGGAGATTGATTCAAGTCAATTTCTTAAAATTGATGAAAAAGTACTTGTACAGATTATTTTTCTTAAAATAAAGGAAAAATGTTTTGTTTGCAATCGAAATCCTGTTAATGCCGCCTGGTAGCATTAAAAATGTCTCCCTCATTCTGATTGAATGATGTCCTCTGATTATTGTGTTTGCATAGAAAGTCTCTGAGGTTTGAGTCTCAACCATAAACAGTGTCATAGAATCCGAATCTGTTTTTATTTTTGAAACTAGGTAGTTGGTGTTTGCTCTCAGCTGGATGAAATATGGAAGTCGACACGTACCTTATAAACCAGAGGGTGTCAGTGTAGCCCTTCTCAAAGCTGCTCCTTCGTGTTTCGGTTTCTTCTTATGTTGCAAGAATTACCAACTGGACAGCCAGCATCAGGCCCACTTCCCCATATCCACCATTTACTGAAACGCAAATGTGGAAGTCTGAAAAAAATGAAATTACAAAAGTTTTCCCAACATTTTCTCACATTATAACCACAAACTTTTATGTATTTGCATGTGATATACATAGTTACTAAATAATAATTGTAAAGTGGAAGGAAGAGATACAATGTTTACAAAGTAAAATCTGAATAGTGTGGCCTGCATTTGAATCTAATACCCTGAATAAGACCCAGTAAAACCAGAAAAAAGCTAACATTTAGAGGCTGCAAAAATCTAGAGACTGGGGCAGTTGTTCAACTTCTATCAGGATAACAAACATAAAAATGCAGACCTAAATAAAATCGAAGATTTGTTTACAGCAGACTGGGTTTGAATTGAAAGAAATGGGGAAAACTCAATCTGTTGATGTTCAAAATTACCAAATATAACAAGACTTGAAGCTGTATTTGCAGCAAAGTGCAGTTCTGCAAAGAATTGACCCAGGTGAGACTGAATAAAAATACAAAGCAACAAATTTAATCAAAAGCAACTTTGTTGGAGTTAGAATCCCCCCAGAAGTTTGAGCATTCATGTTGAACTGTAGAGTTCTGGGCTTATTGTCGGTCATATTTCCTGCAGCTTTGGCATTTAATCTCTCTTTAACCCCATCAAAGCTCAGACCTGACATATCATTTACGTTTGATGAGCCAAACGGTTCAACCAGGACTATTATAATTCACAATATTCTCCACATGCAAGTGTCAAATGTCAAGGTTTATGATGGCTTTCTAAGTATAGAGCATTTTGCCTCCCTCCAGGCATCTCCCTTGTATTTATTCTCTGGGTTGGTAAGCCTGCTGTTCTTGGCAAGCATTCCACCTGGATTAAATTGATATCAGGAATCTGCACCAGCTCCCTGCTTGTCATGTTTAACTTTTCTTACAATATAAATCAACAGATTCCCTGAATGTGCTGCACTTTGAGAATAACATGACGTCAGCCTGAGA
The DNA here is from genome assembly GCF_002775205.1 of Xiphophorus maculatus. Taxonomy (NCBI): domain Eukaryota; kingdom Metazoa; phylum Chordata; class Actinopteri; order Cyprinodontiformes; family Poeciliidae; genus Xiphophorus; species Xiphophorus maculatus. The sequence goes on along the minus strand of NW_019369759.1, from coordinate 128,473 downwards.
CCCGTGACAATGACGACACCTTTTCCTTTTATATCCCACCGTCCTGCTATTGTTCATCTCTCAAGGGAATAACCCCAAAATAAGCAGGAGGAGCTCAACGAAACTAAAATACAGTATACAATAACATCAGCAAATACTTATCTCAGAAATTCAAGGGACAGAGATAATTTCACATTCTGAACAAATGGAGGCTGAAAATAGTTTGATTTCAGCCAATCTTCCTAAACAGAGCTTGAAAATCTTGAAATAAATTTACTAACTAGATGTAAACAGTCATCTTCAATACTTTGCTGTTTAAATTGATTGTGTCATTTACACTAATGGATTTAACATGACATTTGTTTAAGGTTTTAGCTTCCTGAAATAATGGCCAAAGTCACTTTTTTTTGTGGCCAAAAGTGATTATGGCAAAAAAAAAAAAAAAAAACCAAGATGTTTTAGGCACAAACAATCACTATTATTATTTTAGGAAGGTGAAGGTATGATATTGATGAGCCAATGATATAAAAATCTAGTAATTTTTGTATTATTTTACACACTAACTGAGCTATAATTGCAGCACAGAGCTCCACAAACGGAGAGGAGGAGCATTCCTCTTCTCAATATAAACCCTAAAAGCCGGGGCCCCCCCCTGGATCTGCCACTGGTCCTCCAGTCTCCCCCCTACTAAGACTCATCCTCATCAGCTGCAGTTTAAGAGGATCATCGTTTCTTTTAAACTCTCATCATCATCACCATTTTGTTTACCTGGACTAAGGCGAGTCCAAAGACTTAAAGTCACACCCACTGACTGCATCTACCTGCAGAAATCTAAAGTTTTCTTGCAAGCCCGCTCAAGATGCCAGAGCCAACAAAGAAAGGTAGGAGTCCTGATTATAAACTGCCTTCATGCATTTAAAACAATCCAAACAACACCTGCTGCTCTGCTGGTTTTAACCAAATTCTGGGTGAAAAAGTAACGTCTTTAATAGAGTACGGACCTGGGATGCAAACAGAGAATTTATTTCTATTAATACGTCTTTGAGGGAGCAGAGATAGTTGCTTCTCACTGCAGGGGATCCATCACTTTGCGGCTTGCTTGCCAGCTCGTACACAGGAATCCTCAAAGTGACTTTGACAGTGGTATTGTATTACTGATGTATGCGTGTCTCTGCCATCTTTGGTGCAAGAATTGACCCGAGGTGTGTGGATGGGTAGTGTCGTTGCACCCTGACTGGAGAAAGATTCGATGATGGAGAGCAGCGCAGGAATCTGGTGAAGCAAATGTCTCGGGAAGGATGATGCAATTTGAATTTAGAGAAGCCATACAAGGGATAGATCCTCTAAATGCCTTCCTGATGACTTGTGTAGCCAAGCAGGAACGGCCTATTTTGTCCGTCGAGACCTTCCCCCTCCACATCCAAATTCAACCAACCACAGCATCACAACCCACCTTTTGTCCCGCCCAGCAAACCCGTCTTCATTTGTACCTTCATGTCCATCAGCACACTGCTCGTGTCTGTCATCATAGGCATTACGCCTTGCAAACTCCTCGTTAGCAAAGCTGTCTCCAGGTCTATGGCCACTCAAATACATACAGAATAACTTGAATGTGTTGTTTAGTGTTTGGCCAAAAGATGCAAGTTTTAATGGCTATTTAAGATTGACTGGTGTTTTCTGTATTTAGAGTTTTTGCCCATAGTCTCTGTCCAGATTTAGCCAAAACAGACATTGAAAGTAAGACTTGGTTTAATAATTTGACCACAGTGAGACATCACTAAAGGTGAGAAACGGGGAACGATTCTAACACATTTCCATTACCACTTAACTGGCATCTCAAAAGGATAAATCACAATTTTCATTAAGATTTTCTTGTTCTACTAAAGAACTTTAGGAGCTTTTCTTCAGCAAAACTACAGATCCAACTTTACACGGTTTAAAATATCTTGAATTCTTGGAGATGAACTCGTTACAACAGGCTGACTTTCCTCCAGGTTTTAGTCAATAGCTGCGATCCATTGACTGTATAATTGCTCAAATTGACATTTCGAAAATAAATTTGCTTAATGGAAACACAGCAATTGCAAAATGTTTTTTTTTTTTACATTAGCAGAGTATTGACCAAGTTTTGTCCACATTTGTAATGGAAACACAGCTTATGGCAGCTATAAATCTTTGCCAGATGATAAATCATTTTACCTCAAACTGGAAGCTCCCACCTAAATCTGGCCATCAATGAACATATTTTTGGCTATTGTGGTAGAATCAGTCCTGATCTCTATTTAGCAAAGGAAAACATGGTGAAATGAGACTTTAACCAATAGATCCAGTCCAAATTCATCAGGAACAAGTTTTGAGAAGTAAGATCCCAATAAGTTTCATGGTCATTCTAAAGAATCGTCTGTACCTTAAAGTTGTTTGGAGAAATCTACAAGAATTAGGGCCATACTTAAAAAAAATAAAGTTAGAAAATAACAAGGATAAAGTCATGTTAATGTAACATGAGATCACAGTTTATTTTAAACTCTCATAATAATACAAGTTCATTCTTGTATTATTTAAATTTTATTCTCGTATTATTATGACTTTATTCTCATAATATTATGTTTTTTACTTCTTAGTTTGGTTCTAATACTCAGTCGCAGAAATCTGTGTTTTTATCTGACACTTTTCTTCCAATGAATGCTCTTTGGTTGTTTTTCTTAAGATAATTTAAAAACTGTAGATGGAAGAGGAAATCCTTTTAAACTCAATGTAGAAACTTGTCTGAGTTTAGCGTTCTCAAAGCCTGGCTTGGTCAGCCCAGTGGATCGACTCTTGTCTGTTTCTTTGTGCATTTAAGGTTTAGAAGGTATTCTTTTTAGAATCAGAAACACATTACAATAACTTCTGGTGTCCATCTGCAGCAATCAACATTACACTAAGCCATGACAAAGTAAAGCCCAAATATCTGTAACAAATTCTCCCCAAAAATAGCTACCAAACCAGCAGATAAATGAGTGGAAAACGATTGTTCTTTAAATGAATCTGAACAGCTGACAAAGGAAGGGGGGGGGGGGGGGGGGGGTGGCAGCGCTGTTGTTTTAGACACCCAAGTCAACAACATTAGAAATGGTCGTCTGGGGTTCTCTTGGGAAACAGATTCTTGTCCCTGGAATAGTTCAGAATGAACGCACTTTTAATCCCCACGCCTTGTTCGGTGCCATCTCCAACTATCGCCGCCCAACCTCTCCCCCTACTCCTTTCCTGCCACGCACCAACACAGACGTCTCGCTGCCACTTTCTGCTAAAGATGGATCACTTAGAGGTCAAGCACTTCCCTATTAAACTTGCCCACATGGCCCTTTGGGGCTGTCCGCACTGTTTACAACTTCTTAGTATCAATGGTGGCTTAGTACAATGTCTTCACCTTGTGATATTTATTATATCCAATCCATCAGTCTCTCCTGACTCTGCCTTCTGGCCATGTTGCTTTGTGTTACAGGATATCACATCATTAATCAAACCTGTGGTAAAAAGGGGAAGGGCTGTCAGCAGTTAATTATCACTTGAAGGCATTTCTCATCTACTTTAGCCAAAGACAAAAGGAGTCACAGATAGGAAAAGACAATGATAGGAACAAACAGTCTTGCTATCAGATTGTCTTTGCCAACAACATAAAGGTTTATTTAAAGAAAATATGAAGCTGGTGGCAATTTGGCTCTCATTTGAGCCTATATGAGCCCTTCTGTCTGCAGGCCAGCACGGACAACAGCTGCACATACCTGCAGCCATGTCAGCTGCACTGGGAGCCCTCCGGGGTAAAACAAAACCTTTCTCCACACTCATTTTCTCAGCGGTGATGAGACCAAGAGGCTGAGGTTCAATCTTGGGTGGATGATGTGACCCTGCAGGATTGCGGTCGAGTGGCCAGCATCGCATTGTTATGAAGTGAGACTGGCGAGTGGTTCATTTTGAGATTGAGAAGGAAGCCTAATGGACCCTTTAAGAAGAGAGTTAACAATCAGACTTGTATCGATGCCATTCTACATAAGATACCAACAAAAGAAAAGTTGTAGTTCAGTCAGTGCTTATCCTTGCATTTTATTTTAAAATATTCATTTTCAACCTCAAATGAACACACTTCTCTGAAAGTATCAGTATGCAAAAATATTGTGCTTCAATTAATGAGTTGGAGATTGAACTTCACTCTCCCATATGGCCGCATCTCTCCATCAAAAAATGTTTTTCATTTTTCCTCTGAGCCTGTCCCTATCCTGTTTCCAATGCTTTTATGCTGAGCTCAGTGTTAGTTTTAGTTTATTTCCATTCACAGGTCATTCTCAGATTACATTTGTTAATGTACAGTTGAAACCAGAAGTTTACATACATCAAATAAAAAGACACACAGCGTTTCCCCCCTACTGTCTGAAGTTAAGTGAGACCAAATGTCTCTTGGTCTAAGCTAATGATTAACACATATTGGGTCAACTTGAACTTGGATTTCCACCATCATGAAATGACTAATATAGAAAATTCAATCATTTAGGCAGATTGTAGGGAGTGGATGTGCAACAGTTTCAGTGGGGGTGTTGGTGTTGTGTTAATACTGGTGATCAAGCAGCAGTGTGTCAGTACTAAGTATCTTGTTCCTGAGTGATGTTAGGAGCAGGAGACAGAGCGATATCATCTTCAGTAATATGGGTGTTGCTCTGATTGGTTAAGAAAGAACTGGGCCAAAAAGCAAAGTCTGAATTTACTGGCCTGTCTACATTCTGACTCTCACCTTTGACTATGAGATCAGTCAAAGGTGAGAGTCAAAAGAATAAAATCCCAGACAAAAGCAGCTGCAATAAGCTTCTATTGGCTCAGCATTAGAGGTTTTTCAAACATATCTAAAAGGTGAAAACTGAGTGTTGAGACAGATCCAGATTATTTAGCTTGGAAAAGAAAAATCTTTGAAATTAGGACATTCTTACATTTTCTCTGTTTATTTTAAATACCTACAAAAGCAAAGTATTTCAAGATTCCATTTTTAATTTTCTACCAGAAAAAGCATAGGCTCTGGTAACTGGAAAAAAGCAAATACAGTTTGTGTTTCACTGAAAATGTTGCATTATATGAAGCAATTGTTGAAGCACCTTTAGGATAACTCCATAGTCTATTTGAGGAGGTACATTTTTACTATGCCAAGTGTTAGCTAAAGCATCTATGCATGAAAAGTCTGAAAATATGTTAGCAACAAATCGCCCTGCATCATAAACAGAATTTCACCCAAAAATTGTACTCAAGAGTTGCACTACTTCAACAATAAAATGTAAAAAGTAGCCAAATTAAGAGTAAAACACGATTGATATTTTAAAATTACATCAGGCAGACAAGATATATATATAGATGGAAATTTTGGAATTTTAAAGAACAGAATGAAAATATTTCATAGGACATAATAACAAAACCAGGAAAATAAACATTTTTCAAAATCAAGTTCTTTCAATACAAAACTTATGAAACTAACAAAAACTGCAGGTGTGTGAATTTTTGGTTAAAACATGTTTGTTCTTTATTTAATGAAGTTACTCACAGTGGGTAGAGCGTCCAGAAATTTTACTAAAGTAAGAGTAGTGATACTTCAAAATGAAATTACGCAAGTAAAAAGCACGGCGTAGTAAAAATGACCTAAAAGTAATCTTTTTCCAACGCCTTACTCAAGTAGATTTACTAAGTAAATGTAAAGTTTTAAAGTAAAATTTGTAAAGTTTTTTAATTAGTCCAGGTAATGCAGAATCAACTGTGAGTGTGTGCCATAATCCAGCACAAAGACAACAAAGCTGATGGTGAGCATGTATCAAAGTGGGGGTCAAAGTGTTCAAACAGAAGAAAACAAAAAGGTGATAATTGCATTAAAGACATTACACAAGATGTCTTACTATCTTGTCTGTTGCTTTGTTTGTCTTTCTGCAGACGAGACGCCAAATGGCCAGTCAGAAGGTGAGTGCATGTCTTATCTCACGGTCACCTCACAGACTAGCAAGCAGATTAGAGCTCCGAAAGATGGCAAATCTTCCACAGTTTGGTTCAAAAATTAATAACTACCAAATGAAAAGCAGGAATATCAAAATCAATACATTTATAGAAACTCTCTGTTAAAATTTGCACATCAAACAAGCCAGCACAGATCTGCATGAGTGCAGGACAAAAAGAAATGCATCTTGACGATAAAAAGTGGTGTAAAAGTGGCAACACAGACACATGCGAGTGTAAATGTGGAGCCAATAGACAGCAGTATGGATGTGTTGCTGCTCTCTGGACTTATCTGTGGCGAGGCTGTCAACATCTCATGCATTCCTCTTCCACACCAGCTGATCCCCCTTTGTTGTTTCAGCTGACGGCCCTGCCATCCCATGTGAGCAAGTTGCTGGCATCTAACAAGCTTTTAGTGGGGACTGGGGGTTTGACCTTGGAGCCGGAGCATCTTGGGGCTCCAACATGGTCGAGGGGGGAAGAGCTCATCTCTTTAACTAAAAATAATCCAGGGAACCGTTCAGATAAATAATTCTGTCCACTAGCTCATAGCTCAACACTATAAAAAAGCTGATGTGTTTATAGATGCAGAGCGCTAATAGTTAGCCCTGTCACGATAAATTTTGCTGGACGATAAAATGTCCCAGAAGTTATTGCGATAAATGATAGTATTGTTATTTTGAAACCATATTAATGTAATGGAATAATAATGCAAAAACATATTAAAGAGCAACAAACTTTAAACTCAAACAAATATTTAACACTGGAACTGGAAGACATTTTAAACATCCAAAATAAACAAACAAAAACAAATAAATTAATTTGTAAATAAAATTGCCCGTCACAAAATGGGCTAGTTGAGGTTACAGCACCAGACTGAAAATGAAGAGACAAAAGATAAATCATGCAAATTTAAGTTATTGAGCTAATTTTAATTTATGCGATTAATTGACTTATTGCTTATTTTGACAGACCTACTAATAAATCTTGATATTTTTCACATTTTGTTATATTACAACCTCCAGCTGCAATATATTTTATTTAGATTGTATGACCAACTCAAAGAAGTGAAAAATTGTGAAGTGGAAGAAAACGTTTTACAGAATAATAATAATTTTAAAAATCTATGTAGCATAGTTCCAAGCTATAATAACAGCTACTTTGGGAGTGCTATACACAAATGCAAATTTTAAAATAACTCTTATGAAACTTATGATTGAAATATATTCATTCTATATTTCCTTTTAAGAGTGAAAAATGTTTAAGAAATAAAAATTTAACCACTTTATGAGGTTCTTACCTTCACAAACGTTATTTAAAAAATGCCTTCCTCCAAACTGTTTGGTCACATGATGGGAGGGGTTTTACCGTTTCCTAGCAACAAGGGGTTGTTCGTGCATTTAAACTGAGAACTCTAAAGAGTAAAATTTGTTGAGGTGAAGGGTGTGTGGCTTTGTTCAGGTAGGTGGGTAACCTGCGTGAGTGTGTGAATGAGTGCAGATGTTGAAGCTTTGTGCTCATTTAAAGCAGTTGCTCCATCCACCAATATATTTGTCACATGCTCAGAAAGTGTTGCCCCAGACAGTAATGGTGCCCCAACCCTGCCTGAGATTTCCCTGGAGGTTTCTCCCCCACCAGGTGGGTAATGTTGCCACCTCACTGTTTATGTCACGCCCCTACACTGTGGCACCTCTTGCACATCCCACTTACATCACGTTTTTGTGTTGTGTGCCATCACCGTTTTTTGTTCTTAATTCACTTAAGGAGGCCTGAAGATACACTTTTCTTGCACTGTATGTTCGCACAGAAACTTGGTTTAGGTAGCTTAGATCAATAAAATCTAGGTGCATGTGCTCCTCTAACTGGAATATGATGCTGTTACTAACTCAAGCTGTGACTGTGTTTTGTTGGTGACATTATATGTCAGGTAGAGTCATCAAACAGGAGGCATGAAAAAGGGATTTGACTCTGGTAAATGTCTAACTGTTCAAATTAATTTTACAAGTAATCAGATCATACATGAAACAAATCCCTGCCCCCTTGATCACTCTACAGTATAGATATGCAAAGACCAGATGGATAATACTTTGAATTTGGAGATTCCTACAATAGTCAGATTTTATTGGCAAATATTAAAATGCTAAAACTGCTAAAGATGATCTAATATGCTTCCTTGAACAGGTTAGGATAGGTCTATGGGCAATACAAAACATGTTTATTAATTCTTTTGCACAAAATCATTCAGACAATGAGATTTTAGTCTGATCAGTTCTTCCTATTTTGAGCTCCTTTTAGAATGATCTGGTTTAGGGCGTCTTGTCACTTTAAATCCAAATATACTGCTGCTGGTCACACTCCCCAAACTCAATGTTTACACTCACAAGTGAAAATAGCACCAAACAGATGTGCAATTAAACAACTGTACATCTTTGAAAAGCAGAAGTGGAGCACAACCAACAAGAATGCAGCAAGTGGATTCTCCATTGAAAGTTGATAAAAAACCACTTGTCTTTTCCAGCAGTCATTGTGCAGTGCATACTGCTGACCAAATGACCCAGAGCTCAGCTGGGATTCGATAGGTTGCTAGGTGAGGGGCAGTGCCTGCTGATTTGTGAAGTTACATTTTGAAGGTTTTCCAGACACCAAAAAAACCTTAACTTATTTTCAAAATATTGCTGGGTACATTTTAAGCTGTTTCTAGAAGAAGTGGAGACCAAAATGGAAGTAGAGAAACATCCAAAATGTTAATTTTGCCCAATAGGTGCCCTTTTAAGGTCAAACAGCAAAGGAGAGGTTTAGTCCGTCTGGTCTTCAGCTGTTTATACCAACTTTGCCTGAACAAGTGCCGCCTTGTCAGGCAGCCAGTGTTTGTGCTCTGTGCTTGCTGCTCCAGCCTGGCGCTTTGTCTGCTGTACAGAGTCGGTAGCAGAGGGAAAAGAGCCAGTAGAGACTGATGGGAAGAAACCAGAGCCCACTGGTCCTGAGCCATTACAGGCTGTGGTGGCTCAGGAGCAGAACACCATCGAGAACGGTTCAAACCAACAGGAGCCTAGTAGGGTTGGGGTGAATGAGCAAGCAGAGTCCTCTAGCCCGGCTGTAAAGGAGGGCACTTGCTCTCCCCCTCCGGCTGGTAAGTATGCTGCTTTAATAAACGTGACTCTTTCCCATGTCTCTATCTCAGTGGAAGTGCATGAGTTCTACAGAGCAAAAGCTACTAAAATTGGATGTGAACCTTAAAAATGCAAACAATAATAACCAAGCAGCTGAGCTTTTTTTAAAAGACTTTTTATAACCCTTTATTTTCACTTGGGTTAGAGGTTTTTTAGGTCTAACAATATAAACAGATACAATTTGTGTGAAAGGTAAGTAATCAAAAAGGAACCTCCTCATTCTGCTTAAGAAAAACAAAAACATTACAGGCAGAGATAAAAACTAAATAAAGACACAAGTAAAAACATGGATTTAACTTATTATGCTTGTTCCCCATATTTTAAATAAATAGACAAAATGTGATGAGTGCCTTTAAATACTAAAATAATTATGTTTCTCTTTTTGAAAGCTGGGGGAAAAGTTCAAATTATCTTGGCTTACTTTGCATTGAGAATATGTTTTCTCAATTTGGCATTTTAAAAACAGACTGAACTCAACAAACAGCTGTGTACATTAGCATTATCCTGCTACTTCATGATGTGGTGCGTTATAGTCTATTTTGAGTGATGTACTATGAAACGTATGTGTTTTGTTACATCTTGTGAGAAATTTTGCCTGGACTTTGAAAAGAATGAAAAATGAATATTGACATTTCGAACATCACTGCCAAAATACATACATACGAACAAACAAATAAAAGGAGAAAATGAATGAATAAAAACAGAGAATGATTATTGAACATGCTACCAAGAACTCATTAAACCCACTGACAAATACAAAATTCAAGCTTCTCTTAAATATAAAGCTTATTTAAGAGATCTAGTAAAAATCACTTGATGAATTAACCAAACTGGGAGTAATGTAACACTGCCTCAAACCCAATGCAGTTTTACAAAATTGCTACAAAATAAATGATTCTGATTAAAAATTTCCTTACATATACACCATTTGCACTAAAAAGGATGGGCAAAAGCGTTTAATCTTTAGAGTACCTTCGATAGTAACTGTGTTTTTTTCCCCACAGAGGATGGCAATACAGTGAAGAAACTCTCAATTGACCTGCCTAGTAAGATCCTTTGGTTAAAACCCAGCATCGTTTCAGTCCCTCCTACCAAACTAGTGTACTCTAATTAAACATAACTAAACGTAGGAAACATGGTAGAGACGTTTGATTTGGGAGATTTTGTGTTTTTAAAAAACTATACAAATGTCCTCTTGCTAACAAATTAATACAAACTAAAGTGTCCTTCAAAATGTTAATAAACAAATGACCATTTGTGCATTCAAATCCTAAACAGATTAAATTTTAATAGGAAAATTCTGGTTGATATGACATAAACTATCTAGAATCCTGGTAATATTTATTTTCTTACTTTAGGAATCTTTTCATCCCCGTGTGCACGTCTAACTGCTTGTAGCTCTCAGATGTCATGACTGCTTGCTTGCTTGCTTCAGAGACTTTACAGAACTATTTCTTACGATATATTGTAAATTTCTCTTTTTGTTTAGATGATAGTGCCCCTGTGGCAACCACGGGCAGAAAAGACTCAGGTAACACGTACTTCCAAGTAGTTACAAGTATAAGGAAACAAGAGAAATCTGTTTGCTTTGTACGAGAAGTAGAAACAGCTGTCCCTCCCACAGCCCTTTCAGATAAAACAAGAATGTTAAAAACATTTTTGGCAATGCATAATACAGTTAGTACTTTCCTCAAATCTGCAGAATACGTTCTACAAATCACACTGTAATTTCTGAGAACTTACAGGGTACTTTCCTGGATTTTTTTGGGTACTTGCAGGGTACTTTCTGGAACTCATAGTGCAACTTTAGGGAGTTGTAACTAGTAGCGTTCTTGAACTTGCAGGTTACAACTGACAATAGCGCAACTAAAAAGTTAACCTGTATGTTTCAGGTTTTTGCTGTAATACAAATCGCTACAGGAGATCTTTCCTGCCAACAATCATCACTCATCTACAATAACGCTTTCAAGAATTTGAATTAATATGAGTTACAGACATGTTTAATTTCCCTTTGAGATCAATAAAGTATTTTTGAATTTGAATCAGTAGAGTTCAGTCCTAAAAGTACTCAGGTAAGCAACCTGTAATTTTTGGAAAGTAACCAATAAGATAGTGAAGGTACCTGGTTACAAAACACCTTAAAACATAGCATAGTCTTTAAAAATACCCTTTAGAAAGTACTTTCAAGTCAATCAGATTCTTGAAAATACCCTGTAATTACCAAGTACTAGATATCTAATAATGCAGTAATGAAGTTCCACAAAGTACCATGTAAGTTGTGGAAAAAAGTAGTCAGTAGATTCTAGTAAGTAACATCCAAGTTTCAGGTGAGCAACTTGTAGAAGTATTTTGCAAATTTGGAAAAGTACTGCCTGTATTATTATTAATCACAAATGGCGGCGCTTCTCATCGCTGTATTAGCCGTTAAGAAATAAGCTAATCAGTATTAGGGTAGTTGAAATAGGTTAAAATATTAAGATAGAGTACACTAACAAAGTTCAATAAATATACATTTGATAAAAGCAAAGCTTGTCATTATGCTAACATTGTGATTTTAGAATATCTATAACTCCATCAAATAAAATAATTATGAACTTATTCTCATATCACATCACATGTTGCTGCTTACGTCCGTTTTAATGCTTTTCATGTTGCAAAAAGCTAAACTTTTTGCTGCTGTCTGAGGTGTGAATGTTGAAAGTACGGGAAATTGTCTTGACTGTTGTGTTTTAGTTGTTTCTTTTATACTTGTAAAACTTTGTTCATAAAAAGCTTTCACAAACAACAGGTGGGTATTGAGATTTCTGACTATTATTCTTATGAAGGAACAGAAGAGTTCTGAGTAATGAATTTGTTTTTCCTTATTGGTCAGTGTGGTCTCTGGGAGAGGGTCAGGCCCCAGAGGATGTGGACAAACCAATTGACAATCCACCTTTGTCTACGCTGCTGATCGAGAGGCCACAGAGTGGAACTGTCACTGTGGGTGAGTGTTTAAAAAATACCTGACCTTAATTCTTAACAAGAAATGCACAACATAGGAGATTCATTGGACAGCACTAATGGAGTTCAATAGGCGTGCTGTGGTGGCGCAGGGGGTTAGTGTACAGGCCATTTTAATCGAACTGTAATCGAACATCTGGTTTGTTTTGAACTCGACTGAACCTAAAACGTAAGTCTTTGTTTGATTAAAGTGAACTCTGGAGCAATTCAAATGCATATGTGGATGCAAGTGGACCAGAAACGGCTTCAAAAGCAGGAAGCGGACTGTAGTGCAGGGCGTGTACAGCCAAAATAAATGCAGGAGTCTAACGCTGGAGGGAGAAATGGCTGTTGGTCTTTTACCATAGACAAAAGACTAATTCTACAACAGCAGCTATATTGTTTCTATGAAGTTCGATGAATTTATTATTCCTTCAAAACAGCAACAACAAATGATCCAGACCAGGAAGTAGCTTATACACCTCTATGCAGCTTCTGCAGAGAAGCCACTTAAACAGCATCTTGAACTTGGCCTAAATTAAATTAAAAACAGACTAAAAATCAGTAGACAAGGTAAACAAGAAAAGGGTTGGAGATGAAAGCAAATTCCCAGATCGGTATTTAGAGTACAAAACAATGTATCATTCACGCGATCACTCTTTAGAAATAGTTAATTTCCTTTTAATTTGTTTCAGGGAGTGACATCACTTTTGTTGCCAAGGTGGAAGGTAAAGATCTTCTCCGCAAACCAACTGTTAAATGGTTTAAAGGGAAATGGATGGACCTAGCCAGCAAGACAGGGAAACACCTGCAACTTAAAGAGACATTTGAGCGGCAAACCAAGGTAACATACCTATACTCATGCATCCAAGTTCTCTAAAAATAGTGCTGTTTATAAACTCTGGTACATCGCCCTGTTGGCAGATCCACACCTTTGAGATGCACATCATCAAGGCCAAAGACAACTATGCTGGAAACTACAGGTGTGAGGTGAACTACAAGGACAAGTTTGACAGCTGTTCCTTTGATTTGGAAGTTAAAGGTTGGTCACAACAATAAAAAATGTTAAAACTGCTTTGAACTGATTACATAAATTCCTAGTGGAAATAATCATGCAATTATATGCATGTTTCTTCTGTTTTACAGAAGTTGAAAGCTCACAGGCTATTGATATTCGATCAGCATTCAAAAGAAGGTAATGAAAAATAACCCGTGAGACGTCAGAAAGAACCATTATACATATAGCAGCAAATCGTTTTAAGATATTTCATGATTTCATAAAATCTCTAAATTCCTCAGTATGCTGGAATTCAAAAATAAAAAATGGATTTTACATTGTGAAGCAATGGTGAACATTTCTCCATTGAGTAATACAACTAAATACAACTTCTACAAGATATTTGTAATGTAATTAACCTTTCCTCCAGGTAATTACAAGCCAATTACTTGATTGAATGTGTAACTAAAGGCCAACTCTTGCACTTTAAATCTTGATTTGAACAATGCAGAGCAATGCAAAGCATCCCAGATCCACTGCATTACTACAATGCTGCTATTCAGTAATGTTGCTTCAACATTTCAGAAACATTGTGGCAATTCTGGCTGGGACTGTTCTCGATGAGTGCTACACAAACAACCTTATTTTGAGTTTTTATCCACACAAAGACCAAATAAAGGTTTCTCTGTTAGCACAAATCATGAGTTAACTTGACGCTAACTCACTGATCGTCAGAGCTTTTGCTTTGTGTTGCTCTTATGGCATTGTTTTCTAGTGTTGGTAACAACTGCAAGTCTAATTTAATGTTCAATAATTTCTCCTTGTTAACAACAGCAGTGAAGGACAAGAAGATGCAGGAGAGCTTGACTTTAGTGGTCTCCTTAAACATAGGTGAGAAACACATCCTGATCCTCTGTTTGTCCTTTTCACATTTTTTGGATGTGCTTCTTTTTCTTTCATTTCACATCTTTTGTAAATATTGTATGAGGCTTTTGTATGAGCAGGAAGTTAAAAAATGTTTTAAAACTTAAACTAACCATTACCAGTGTTAGATGAAGAGGTTGAGAATTTCACTATTCTAAATTTAACAGCCCAAAAATTGTTTTTATATCTCTTCTGTCAGGCAATTATATTTAATCAAAATGTGTCAAAATGTAGATAATTGTTTGCTACAGCAATTTGACAGAAGACATTAATAATATTCAATTTTTGTTTTAAAAATGTACACGAACAAAACAAGTTAATCATACTGTAAAGGATGTTTTAAAGGTGCAATGTATAAAAGCTGTCTAAGTATAAAATCTTGGTACAAATAATAATCTATATTTTGACAATAAAATAAACTAAAAAGCTAAAAAAAAAGGAGGGAAAAAATCCAACTTGCTAGCATAACACCAAACATGCTGTTCTGCTCTTCCATTACGTGAATTAATTCTGCAACACTCAAAGAATTAAGTGCTTCTCTGTCCATTAGCAATAGAAAACTAGTTCACAGTTTGCTAACCATTTTAAAAGGCTCCATTATCAATAAAATGTATTTCATCTTACTCAGTTTATTGATGTGCCCACAGAGGATGTAGTTGCTGTTTTGGAAATTGTGCACACGGTCTGAACCTTTAGTAAATTACAAAAACCTTCACTTTGTGAAGAAAATACTTCAGGTCAAAACCAGAAATATTTCCAGTAGAAGACTCTGGTTTAAGTGAACAAAAAGTTCAAAAGCAGTAAATGTCATTTACAAGGTGAAATGTTATCTGGCTACCAGGCTTGCTAAATAACAAAGACTGATTATTTTAAGCTGAACAAGATTTTGTTTCCTCACATTTTGTACAACTGTCACTATTTGTCTTCATTCGAAATTTAAAACAAACATACACACTGCACCTTTAAATAAAACAAAGATATTCCGATATTAAAACAGCTCTATCATACCATCAAAGTAAGATTTGACTTAAATAGATGTGATGAAGCACAATACTCAACTTACTGTTGCGGCTCACAATAAACTTCATGTTGCATAGTAGAGATACTGTGCAGGATTAAAATTATGAGCGTAGTATCACTGTTCATGAGATAAAATACACATTTATTTTGGGCCTGTCTCTTCTTCTTCCCTACATATTCAGAAATCAAAGGTTAGTAAGGTGAAAGATATTGGTAATAAAACAATTAGACCTTACTGCAGGTGAGTACTGTAATCCTGTAGATTCCCCAGCATGACGTGTAGCTCCAGGAATTGGACGAGCAAGAGTGTTGGCCTCCTGTAGCATGGTAACACTTTATTTTGAAAGCAGCATTTCTATCTGCTCACTCAGAAGTCAGTAATGATAGAGATGGGCCTTGCATCAACTAACTAGATGAAGCAAAGAGTGTCATTTTGGATCATTACTGATGTGGGCCATTGAGAAATGATGCTGTAAAATAGTGTTATCACTACACATCTGTTTCAGTTTAGAAATGTAAGGTCATGCCATCATGTTTATTTCAGTTTTCTTTATAACTGACTGCAAATAAACAGATGAGAAAAGCAAGAAATAATAGAATAGTCAATCATGCTTTTTTTCTTCTTAAATTCAACCTTTCCGACATTTGGGGAAATGTCATGGAAAGAAAGGTCTGACTGATGGTTCTTTGTTTGATCTAATGTGTACACTCATCTCCCGTCGTAAGGAAAAACGCAACATTTAACGATGTAAGAGCATTTCTGAAGTGATCACTCAAAATAGATAATAACAAAGGGATGGGCTATTTACAGGAGCAGTTCTTAAATTCCTGCATGCTGCATGTAATTAAACATATTTATCCTCATAGGGTTTAATTCCTCATTTTGCTAAAAATTTCCCATTAAAAACTTCAGTCATCTCTGACGGATCGTGTAATTTTTCCATTATATTTCTTCCACCCATATTTTAAACTACACACCAGAATTCCTGTTTAACATATCTTTAATATTTACCCTCCATCCCTTCGTCCAACAAATGTAATTCTCAAAGTAAAAGATTAGAGTAATTACAAAAAGATTATTTTATTATACTGAGAAACATTGCTTATTGAGCCAGTGATTATCTCATCAGGTGCGCTTGAACTGATAAGATAACAAAGCAATGAAAATATGTTGAACTGAATAAAGGGACAAACAATAATGAAATCAGAATACTTGGATAGATTCTGGATCTTAGAAGAAAATGAACAAAATACCATTCAATTCAGTTAATGTGACACAGCAGCTTTCAGCGAGGATGTCAATAATACTTAACAAAATTAAAGTTTCTTACATCATATACAGTAGGTATTTTTTTGTTGTAGGTCTTGCTCATTTCAGCAAGACAATGCCAAATGTTATGCAGTTAAATGGCCTGACTGTGTATATCAGATTACAGCGCAATTATTTGGGATAGGTGATAGTTTTATCTAATTATTTCTCTTTAATCCCCAAAAGACTTACAGCTGTAAAAATAATAAATTCAAGTATATTTTTATTGTTAAAATAAAAATATATTAAATTTAGAGCATCATGAAACCACAGAGTGAAATTTTAACAAGACAATATGCTTGTGTTTTTCAGATTGCTTGCTTGTGCTGCTGGTATTTTGTTTCATGTAACAATGAAATAAAATAGCAAAAAACGGAGAAGGCTCTGAACCTGTGGAGCAGATGATGCATGGGAAATAAATATTTTGTCCCAAAACAGAAAAATTCTAAGTTCTGGTTTACTAAGTAGTCTCCTGAGGGACAGACCCATGAAAAAATCCTCCAAACCCTATTAACTCTCTACGTCCCTAAAACAAAACCTTCCGTTTTTTTGTCCACCTTTTTATCATTAACTTATGAGATCAGATCCAAAGTCAACACAAAGAGAGCTATGTATTACGCCCATCCCTTTGGGTGACACGTCCTGAGGAACTCGTGAAAAGATTAGTTAAGAAATATAAGAATTAGCAGTAAAATTATTACATTAACTCCTATTACCTTTCTTTAAGGTAAATAGTAGTTCCTCAGGACATGTTGCAAAGCTTAGAGTATGGTGCATGTATTCATATTTTTACCTTGTACATGGCAAAACTAGGGAGCACAAACAGCAAGATGACACCCCAGAGGTGGACGTGTGGGAGATCCTGAAGAACGCCAGGCCAGACCAGTATGAGAAAATCGCCTTCATGTACGGCATCACCGACCTCAGGGGCCTCCTGAAAAGAATGAAAAAGATACCCAAAGAGGAGAAGAAGAGTGCAGGTAGATGGTTTTCTGAATATTTTATACAAATAAATTGAAAATGAATTTCACTGATTACTGCTGTGATTTTTAGCCTTTGCAAAGAAGTTGGATCCAGCATACCAGGTGGATAAAGGTGGAAAGATCCGCTTGGTAGTTGAGCTGGCAGACCCCACAGTGGATCTAAAGTGGTACAAGAATGGACAGGAGATCAGGCCTACTCCAAAGTATGTAACAATGCTATGCTTGTGTTTAACTTCCTTGACATTTTGAGTTCATTACTGCACAAATAAAAGGCATTTTCAATAAAAATTAAAATGCTTTTAATTTGTTGCAATGCATTTTTTAGAAATCAGTTTACTGTATGTTTTCATTTTGTCACCACTATAAAGCACAATGGTTCACATTATTTTATTCCTTAAATTTATTTACAATTATATGGAAAATAAATTGTCCATATAATGAATTCAAATATATGAATTGAAATAATATGTTAATTAAGTAGAGCTTTGTAAATTAATTAGGTATAATTTGGCATATTTCCAACCACTAAATTGCAGCAGTGTTTATAAAATGATCCTTGACAGTGAGGCAAATTTGTGACAATAGTCTAAAAGTAACTTCAGCAGCTGCAAGCTGTCTGCAAATTACTTTTACTGACTTCACATTATACAGTTACTGAACAGTTTGTCTTGTACTAGTCTTTAATTAACTTCAACCAGGTTCAAGTAGGATTATATTTGCAATTTGTCATCATAAGGAATCTATTGAACCATGTGCAATCAAATGGTATACATGCCCTGTATGATGTCTTTAATTGGCATTAACGTTGTACATGTCCTGCTCTGCACAGGAAAAAGGTGGTATCCCCTTCACAGGTCTTTAACCAAGTCTGGCTTTGGAACAGTTTTATATCATATATTTTCAAACTATGTTACAACTCCCTAAATATCCAAGCCTTTTAACTGGAGTGGTGTAGTCATAAAATAATTGCATTTCAATGTTAACTTTTTGAAAATCAGCAATAAGTAGCGTTTTCTCTTTAAGTGTATGTAATAAGCCATCTTAGTATTTACATAATAAAAAAAATATGAAAAATAAATAATAGATAATAATAAATCTGTATTAATAATAGAGAAAATTGCTATGATCAAAGAGAAAAGTGCCAAAATGTATAATAATAGATGTCTTAAAGGTATGTTGATTTTACTCATTTTTAGTAATGAGCTTAACCATATAATTTAATGTTCAAATCTGTGGTTAGCTTAAGCTAAATGGTAAATTAGCTTATTATTATTTGATTTCCTTTTGGGATCAATAAAAATATTTTTGAATGTGATTCTAACTTAATGGTGTTGATACCAAATATAAAACAGATAATAAAAAAATACATTAAGTAGATCTAAATTTGATGTAACTACCCAAATATTCTGTCTAAAGCCATTTGACGTTAAAGCCATCTGGGAGGATATTGCTGTTTTCTGGTTTTGATCTCCTCTGCCATTTTCTCCAGGAGAACCCTGTTCTGAAGACTTTTCTATAAAAATCTTCATTTCTATCCTCTTTTTTCTTTGTTTTAATACTGTCACCAACCATATTCTCCACCCCTTCATCTGTCTGTCATCCCTTGGTGCTCCCTACCGTCATAATTACTGCTTGTGATCCGGTCCTATTCTGGCTACAACGATGACTTTAAGTCAAAGGAAGTAAGTCTGTATGTCTTGTCAATTCACTTACTTCATGTCATGTTATTTTGGAGTGAGACTGATGCCTCTCTGTGTAGTCTCACCCCTTTGTCTTGCCAGGAAACATATAAAGTATAAAAGTTTACCCTTCATTTGTCTTTTATTATATAGAAAGATGTTCAGATTAAACAGGGCTCAATTTAATGAAGGCCATGTGTAATTATGTTTTACAATCGTTCCTATTCAGTTGTGTTCAGGTTTGTTTCTCACATTCAATTCAATATCACAAATGAAGAAATGTGAGAAGTGCAAGAACAAGGTAGCTTCAAATACAGCCGAAGGATTTCGGCCTGTATGTTGAACAGATGTTGATCCAGGTGACTATATCAGTATTTGGCTTGGAGACGTAAAGCATTATCACATATATATACGGATTTAAAAGTTCTTGAAAACAGTAATTTGAAACAGAAATATCCTGGCAGCATATACAGTAGATGAATGCAGAGATTATGGTCAAAGAAAAAATATATATGACCAAATGAAAAGATGATAAAATCAAAGAGAAAAATGCTATGATCAAAGACATAATGATTAATTGAAAAAATGCTAAAATCAAAGGGAAAGGCTAAATGCTATTATCAAAAAACAAAACAGATTTGATCAAAGGGAAAAATGCTAAAATCAAAAGGAAAGGATGGATGCTTTGATCAAAGACAAAAATGCTTCAATCAAAGACAAAAATTCCACGATCAACGGGAAGGGTTAAATGATTTAATCAAAAACAAAAATGGTTTCATCAAAGACAAAAATCTTATCATGAAAGACAAAAATGCTTTGTTCAAAGGGAAAGGTTAAATGCTCTGATCAAAAACAAAGATGCTTTGATCAAAGACATAATTATTATGATCAAAGAGAAGTGTGCCAAAATCAAAGGGAAAGGCTAAACACTTTGATCAAAAACAAAAATGCTTTGACCAAAAAGAAAAGTGTTTTGATCGAAGACAAAAATGCTATGATCAAAGAGAAAATTGCTATGACCAAAGGGGGAAGTGCAGAAATCAAACGGAAAGGCTAAATGCTAAGATCGAAAACAAAACTGATTTGATCAAAGACAAAAATGCTTTGATCAGAGACAAAATTGCTATGATCAAAGAGAAAAGCGCTAAAATCAAATGGAAATGCAAAATGCTTTAATCAAAAACAAAATGCTTTGATGAAAGACAAAAACATTTTGATCAAAGACAAAAATGCTTTGATCAAAGAGAAAAATGCTAAAATCAAAGAGAAAAGTGCTAAAATCAAAGGGAAAGGCCAACTGCGTTGATCAAACACAAAACTGTTTTGATCAAAGACAAAAATATTTTGATCAAAGTTGCTATGATCAAAGAGAAAATTGCTATGATCAAAGAGAAATGTGCCAAAATGAAATGGAAACGTTAAATGGTTAGATTAAAAACAAAAATTATTTGATCAAAAAGAAAATTGTTTTGATCAAAGACAAAATTGCTATGATCAAAAAGAAAAGTGCTAAGATCAAAGAGAAAAGTGCTATGATCAAAGAGAAAATTGCCAAAATCAAATGGAAAGGTTAAATGGTTAGATCAAAAACAAAAATTCTTTGATCAAAAACAAAATTGTTTTGATCAAAGACAAAATTGCTATGATCAAAGAGAAAAGTGCTCAAAACAAAGGGAAAGGCTAACTGCTATGATCAAAAACAAAAATGGATCTGATCAAACACAAAACTGTTTTGATCAAAGACAAAAA
Source organism: Xiphophorus maculatus (assembly GCF_002775205.1). NCBI lineage: Eukaryota > Metazoa > Chordata > Actinopteri > Cyprinodontiformes > Poeciliidae > Xiphophorus > Xiphophorus maculatus. The sequence continues at coordinate 107,684 of NW_019369759.1, read as the reverse complement.
CATTTTGATCAAAGACAAAGTTGCTATGATCAAAGAGAAAAGTGCTCAAAACAAAGGGACAGGCTAACTGCTATGATGAAAAACAAAAATGGATCTGATCAAACACAAAACTGTTTTGATCAAAGACAAAAATATTTTGATCAAAGACAAAGTTGCTATGATCAAAGAGAAAAATATTTTGATCAAAGACAAAGTTGCTATGATCAAAGAGAAAAGTGCTCAAAACAAAGGAAAAGGTTAACTGCTATAATCAAAAACAAAAATGGATCTGATCAAAGACAAAAATATTTTGATCAAAGACAAAGTTGCTATGATCAAAGAGAAAATTGCTATGATCAAAGAGAAAAGTGCCAAAATCAAATGGAAAGGTTAAATGGTTAGATTAAAAACAAAAATTCTTTGATCCATAACAAAATTGTTTTGATCAAAGACAAAATTGCTATGATCAAAGAGAAAAGTGGTAAGATCAAAGAGAAAAGTGCTATGATCAAAGAGAAAATTGCCAAAATCAAATGGAAAGGTTAAATGATTAGATCAAAATCAAAAATTCTTTGATAAAAACAAAATTGTTTTGATCAAAGACAAAAATATTTTGATCAAAGACAAAATTGCTATGATCAAAGAGAAAAGTGCTCAAAAAAAGGGAAAGGCTAACTGCTATGATCAAAAACAAAAATGGATCTGATCAAACACAAAAATGTTTTGATCAAAGACAAAAATATTTTGATCAAAGACAAAGTTGCTATGATCAAAGAGAAAAGTGCTATGATCAAAGAGAAAATTGCCAAAATCAAATGGAAAGGTTAAATGGTTAGATCAAAAACAAAAATTCTTTGATCAAAAACAAAATTGTTTTGATCAAAGACAAAAATATTTTGATCAAAGACAAAGTTGCTATGATCAAAGAGAAAAGTGCTCAAAACAAAGGGAAAGGCTAACTGCTATGATGAAAAACAAAAATGGATCTGATCAAACACAAAAATATTTTGATCAAAGACAAAGTTGCTATGATCAAAGAGAAAATTGCTATGATCAAAGAGAAAAGTGCCAAAATCAAATGGAAAGGTTAAATGGTTAGATTAAAAACAAAAATTCTTTGATCCATAACAAAATTGTTTTGATCAAAGACAAAATTGCTGTGATCAAAGAGAAAAGTGGTAAGATCAAAGAGAAAAGTGCTATGATCAAAGAGAAAATTGCCAAAATCAAATGGAAAGGTTAAATGATTAGATCAAAATCAAAAATTCTTTGATAAAAACAAAATTGTTTTGATCAAAGACAAAAATATTTTGATCAAAGACAAAATTGCTATGATCAAAGAGAAAAGTGCTCAAAAAAAGGGAAAGGCTAACTGCTATGATCAAAAACAAAAATGGATCTGATCAAACACAAAAATGTTTTGATCAAAGACAAAAATATTTTGATCAAAGACAAAGTTGCTATGATCAAAGAGAAAAGTGCTATGATCAAAGAGAAAATTGCCAAAATCAAATGGAAAGGTTAAATGGTTAGATCAAAAACAAAAATTCTTTGATCAAAAACAAAATTGTTTTGATCAAAGACAAAAATATTTTGATCAAAGACAAAGTTGCTATGATCAAAGAGAAAAGTGCTCAAAACAAAGGGAAAGGCTAACTGCTATGATGAAAAACAAAAATGGATCTGATCAAACACAAAACTGTTTTGATCAAAGACATAAATATTTTGATCAAAGACAAAGTTGCTATGATCAAAGAGAAAATTGCTATGATCAAAGAGAAAAGTGCCAAAATCAAATGGAAAGGTTAAATGGTTAAATTAAAAACAAAAATTCTTTGATCAAAAACAAAATTGTTTTGATCAAAGACAAAATTGCTATGATCAAAGAGAAAAGTGCTAAAATCAAAGGGAAAGGCTAACTGCTTTTATCAAAAACAAAAATGCTTTGATCAAAGACAAAATTGCTATGATGAAACAGAAAATTGCTAAGATCCAAGAGAAAAGTGCTAAGATCAAAGAGAAAATTGCCAAAATCAAATGGAAAGGTTAAATGGTTAGATCAAAAACAAAATTGTTTTGATCAAAGACAAAATTGCTATGATCAAAGAGAAAAGTGGTAAGATCAAAGAGAAAAGTGCTATGATCAAAGAGAAAATTGCCAAAATCAAATGGAAAGGTTAAATGATTAGATCAAAAACAAAAATTCTTTGATAAAAACAAAATTGTTTTGATCAAAGACAAAAGTGCTCAAAACAAAGGGAAAGGCTAACTGCTATGATCAAAAACAAAAATGGATCTGATCAAACACAAAAATGTTTTGATCAAAGACAAAAATATTTTGATCAAACACAAAGTTGCTATGATCAAAGAGAAAAGTGCTCAAAACAAAGGAAAAGGTTAACTGCTATAATCAAAAACAAAAATGGATCTGATCAAAGACAAAAATATTTTGATCAAAGACAAAGTTGCTATGATCAAAGAGAAAATTGCTATGATCAAAGAGAAAAGTGCCAAAATCAAATGGAAAGTTTAAATGGTTAGATTAGAAACAAAAATTCTTTGATCAAAAACAAAATTGTTTTGATCAAATACAAAATTGCTATGATCAAAGAGAAAAGTGGTAAGATCAAAGAGAAAAGTGCTATGATCAAAGAGAAAATTGCCAAAATCAACTGGAAAGGTTAAATGATTAGATCAAAAACAAAAATTCTTTGATAAAAACAAAATTGTTTTGATCAAAGCTAAAAATATTTTGATCAAAGACAAAATTGCTATGATCAAAGAGAAAAGTGCTCAAAACAAAGGGAAAGGCTAACTGCTATGATCAAAAACAAAAATGGATCTGATCAAACACAAAAATGTTTTGATCAAAGACAAAAATATTTTGATCAAAGACAAAGTTGCTATGATCAAAGAGAAAAGTGCTATGATCAAAGAGAAAATTGCCAAAATCAAATGGAAAGGTTAAATGGTTAGATCAAAAACAAAAATTCTTTGATCAAAAACAAAATTGTTTTGATCAAAGACAAAAATATTTTGATCAAAGACAAAGTTGCTATGATCACAGAGAAAAGTGCTAAAATCAAAGGGAAAGGCTAACTGCTTTGATCAAAAACAAAAATGCTTTGATCAAAGACAAAATTGCTATGACGAAACAGAAAATTGCTAAGATCAAAGAGAAAAGTACTAAGATCAAAGAGAAAATTGCCAAAATCCAATGCAAAGGTTAAATGGTTAGATCAAAAACAAAAATTCTTTGATCAAAAACGAAATTGTTTTGATCAAAGACAAAAATATTTTGATCAAAGACAAAGTTGCTATGATCAAAGAGAAAAGTGCTCAAAAAAGGGAAAGGCTAACTGCTATGATCAAAAACAAAAATGGATCTGATCAAACACAAAAATGTTTTGATCAAAGACATAAATATTTTGATCAAAGACAAAGTTGCAATGATCGAAGAGAAAATTGCTATGATCAAAGGGAAAGGCTAACTGCTTTTATCAAAAACAAAAATGCTTTGATCAAAGACAAAATTGCTATGATGAAACAGAAAATTGCTAAGATCCAAAAGAAAAGTGCTAAGATCAAAGAGAAAATTGCCAAAATCAAATGGAAAGGTTAAATGGTTAGATCAAAAACAAAAAATCTTTGATCAAAAACAAAATTGTTTTGATCAAAGACAAAAATATTTTGATCAAAGACAAAGTTGCTATGATCAAAGAGAAAATTGCTATGATCAAAGAGAAAAGTGCCAAAATCAAATGGAAAGGTTAAATGGTTAGATCAAAAACAAAAATTCTTTGATCAAAAACAAAACTGTTTTGATCAAAGACAAAATTGCTATGATCAAAGAGAAAAGTGCTCAAAACAAAGGGAAAGGCTAACTGCTATGATCAAAAACCAAAATGGATCTGATCAAACACAAAAATGTTTTGATCAAAGACAAAAATGTTTTGATAAAAGACAAAAATATTTTGATCAAAGACAAAGTTGCTATGATCAAAGAGAAAAGTGCTCAAAACAAAGGAAAAGGCTAACTGCTATGATCAAAAACAAAAATGGAACTGATCAAAGACAAAAATATTTTGATCAAAGACAAAGTTGCTATGATCAAAGAGAATATTGCTATAATCAAAGAGAAAAGTGCCAAAATCAAATGGAAAGGTTAAATGGTTAGATTAAAAACAAAAATTCTTTGATCAAAAACAAAATTGTTTTGATCAAAGACAAAATTGCTATGATCAAAGAGAAAAGTGCTAAGATCAAAGAGAAAAGTGCTATGATCAAAGAGAAAATTGCCAAAATCAAATGGAAAGGTTAAATGATTAGATCAAAAACAAAAATTCTTTGATAAAAACAAAATTGTTTTGATCAAAGACAAAAGTGCTCAAAACAAAGGGAAAGGCTAACTGCTATGATCAAAAACAAAAATGGATCTGATCAAACACAAAAATGTTTTGATCAAAGACAAAAATATTTTGATCAAACACAAAGTTGCTATGATCAAAGAGAAAAGTGCTCAAAACAAAGGAAAAGGTTAACTGCTATAATCAAAAACAAAAATGGATCTGATCAAAGACAAAAATATTTTGATCAAAGACAAAGTTGCTATGATCAAAGAGAAAATTGCTATGATCAAAGAGAAAAGTGCCAAAATCAAATGGAAAGTTTAAATGGTTAGATTAAAAACAAAAATTCTTTGATCAAAAACAAAATTGTTTTGATCAAATACAAAATTGCTATGATCAAAGAGAAAAGTGGTAAGATCAAAGAGAAAAGTGCTATGATCAAAGAGAAAATTGCCAAAATCAACTGGAAAGGTTAAATGATTAGATCAAAAACAAAAATTCTTTGATAAAAACAAAATTGTTTTGATCAAAGACAAAAATATTTTGATCAAAGACAAAATTGCTATGATCAAAGAGAAAAGTGCTCAAAACAAAGGGAAAGGCTAACTGCTATGATGAAAACCAAAAATGGATCTGATCAAACACAAAACTGTGTTGATCAAAGACATAAATATTTTGATCAAAGACAAAGTTGCTATGATCAAAGACAAAATTGCTATGATCAAAGAGAAAAGTGCTAATATCAAAGGGAAAGGCTAACTGCTTTGATCAAAAACAAAAATGCTTTGATCAAAGACAAAATTGCTATGATGAAACAGAAAATTGCTAAGATCAAAGAGAAAAGTGCTAAGATCAAAGAGAAAATTGCCAAAATCAAATGGAAAGGTTAAATGGTTAGATCAAAAACAAAAATTCTTTGATCAAAAACAAAATTGTTTTGATCAAAGACAAAAATATTTTGATCAAAGACAAAATTGCTATGATCAAAGAAAAAAGTGCTCAAAACAAAGGGAAAGGCTAACTGCTATGATCAAAAACAAAAATGGATCTGATCAAACACAAAAATGTTTTGATCAAAGACAAAAATATTTTGATTAAACACAAAGTTGCTATGATCAAAGAGAAAAGTGCTCAAAACAAAGGAAAAGGTTAACTGCTATAATCAAAAACAAAAATGGATCTGATCAAAGACAAAAATATTTTGATCAAAGACAAAGTTGCTATGATCAAAGAGAAAATTGCTATGATCAAAGAGAAAAGTGCCAAAATCAAATGGAAAGTTTAAATGGTTAGATTATAAACAAAACTTCTTTGATCAAAAACAAAATTGTTTTGATCAAAGACAAAATTGCTATGATCAAAGAGAAAAGTGGTAAGATCAAAGAGAAAAGTGCTATGATCAAAGAGAAAATTGCCAAAATCAAATGGAAAGGTTAAATGATTAGATCAAAAACAAAAATTCTTTGATAAAAACAAAATTGTTTTGATCAAAGACAAAAATATTTTGATCAAAGACAAAGTTGCTATGATCAAAGAGAAAAGTGCTAAAATCAAAGGGAAAGGCTAACTGCTTTGATCAAAAACAAAAATGCTTTGATCAAAGACAAAATTGCTATGATGAAACAGAAAATTGCTAAGATCAAAGAGAAAAGTGCTAAGATCAAAGAGAAAATTGCCAAAATCCAATGGAAAGGTTAAATGGTTAGATCAAAAACAAAAATTCTTTGATCAAAAACGAAATTGTTTTGATCAAAGACAAAAATATTTTGATCAAAGACAAAGTTGCTATGATCAAAGAGAAAAGTGCTCAAAACAAAGGAAAAGGTTAACTGCTATAATCAAAAACAAAAATGGATCTGATCAAAGACAAAAATATTTTGATCAAAGACAAAGTTGCTATGATCAAAGAGAAAATTGCTATGATCAAAGAGAAAAGTGCCAAAATCAAATGGAAAGGTTAAATGGTTAGATTAAAAACAAAAATTCTTTGATCCATAACAAAATTGTTTTGATCAAAGACAAAATTGCTATGATCAAAGAGAAAAGTGGTAAGATCAAAGAGAAAAGTGCTATGATCAAAGAGAAAATTGCCAAAATCAAATGGAAAGGTTAAATGATTAGATCAAAAACAAAAATTCTTTGATAAAAACGAAATTGTTTTGATCAAAGACAAAAATGTTTTGATCAAAGACAAAAATATTTTGATCAAAGACAAAGTTGCTATGATCAAAGAGAAAAGTGCTATGATCAAAGAGAAAATTGCCAAAATCAAATGGAAAGGTTAAATGGTTAGATCAAAAACAAAAATTCTTTGATCAAAAACAAAATTGTTTTGATCAAAGACAAAAATATTTTGATCAAAGACAAAGTTGCTATGATCAAAGAGAAAAGTGCTAAAATCAAAGGGAAAGGCTAACTGCTTTGATCAAAAACAAAAATGCTTTGATCAAAGACAAAATTGCTATGATGAAACAGAAAATTGCTAAGATCAAAGAGAAAAGTACTAAGATCAAAGAGAAAATTGCCAAAATCCAATGGAAATGTTAAATGGTTAGATCAAAAACAAAAATTCTTTGATCAAAAACGAAATTGTTTTGATCAAAGACAAAAATATTTTGATCAAAGACAAAGTTGCTATGATCAAAGAGAAAAGTGCTCAAAACAAAGGAAAAGGTTAACTGCTATAATCAAAAACAAAAATGGATCTGATCAAAGACAAAAATATTTTGATCAAAGACAAAGTTGCTATGATCAAAGAGAAAATTGCTATGATCAAAGAGAAAATGCCAAAATCAAATGGAAAGGTTAAATGGTTAGATTAAAAACAAAAATTCTTTGATCCATAACAAAATTGTTTTGATCAAAGACAAAATTGCTATGATCAAAGAGAAAAGTGGTAAGATCAAAGAGAAAAGTGCTATGATCAAAGAGAAAATTGCCAAAATCAAATGGAAAGGTTAAATGATTAGATCAAAATCAAAAATTCTTTGATAAAAACAAAATTGTTTTGATCAAAGACAAAAATATTTTGATCAAAGACAAAATTGCTATGATCAAAGAGAAAAGTGCTCAAAAAAAGGGAAAGGCTAACTGCTATGATCAAAAACAAAAATGGATCTGATCAAACACAAAAATGTTTTGATCAAAGACAAAAATATTTTGATCAAAGACAAAGTTGCTATGATCAAAGAGAAAAGTGCTATGATCAAAGAGAAAATTGCCAAAATCAAATGGAAAGGTTAAATGGTTAGATCAAAAACAAAAATTCTTTGATCAAAAACAAAATTGTTTTGATCAAAGACAAAAATATTTTGATCAAAGACAAAGTTGCTATGATCAAAGAGAAAAGTGCTCAAAACAAAGGGAAAGGCTAACTGCTATGATGAAAAACAAAAATGGATCTGATCAAACACAAAAATATTTTGATCAAAGACAAAGTTGCTATGATCAAAGAGAAAATTGCTATGATCAAAGAGAAAAGTGCCAAAATCAAATGGAAAGGTTAAATGGTTAGATTAAAAACAAAAATTCTTTGATCCATAACAAAATTGTTTTGATCAAAGACAAAATTGCTGTGATCAAAGAGAAAAGTGGTAAGATCAAAGAGAAAAGTGCTATGATCAAAGAGAAAATTGCCAAAATCAAATGGAAAGGTTAAATGATTAGATCAAAATCAAAAATTCTTTGATAAAAACAAAATTGTTTTGATCAAAGACAAAAATATTTTGATCAAAGACAAAATTGCTATGATCAAAGAGAAAAGTGCTCAAAAAAAGGGAAAGGCTAACTGCTATGATCAAAAACAAAAATGGATCTGATCAAACACAAAAATGTTTTGATCAAAGACAAAAATATTTTGATCAAAGACAAAGTTGCTATGATCAAAGAGAAAAGTGCTATGATCAAAGAGAAAATTGCCAAAATCAAATGGAAAGGTTAAATGGTTAGATCAAAAACAAAAATTCTTTGATCAAAAACAAAATTGTTTTGATCAAAGACAAAAATATTTTGATCAAAGACAAAGTTGCTATGATCAAAGAGAAAAGTGCTCAAAACAAAGGGAAAGGCTAACTGCTATGATGAAAAACAAAAATGGATCTGATCAAACACAAAACTGTTTTGATCAAAGACATAAATATTTTGATCAAAGACAAAGTTGCTATGATCAAAGAGAAAATTGCTATGATCAAAGAGAAAAGTGCCAAAATCAAATGGAAAGGTTAAATGGTTAGATTAAAAACAAAAATTCTTTGATCAAAAACAAAATTGTTTTGATCAAAGACAAAATTGCTATGATCAAAGAGAAAAGTGCTAAAATCAAAGGGAAAGGCTAACTGCTTTTATCAAAAACAAAAATGCTTTGATCAAAGACAAAATTGCTATGATGAAACAGAAAATTGCTAAGATCCAAGAGAAAAGTGCTAAGATCAAAGAGAAAATTGCCAAAATCAAATGGAAAGGTTAAATGGTTAGATCAAAAACAAAATTGTTTTGATCAAAGACAAAATTGCTATGATCAAAGAGAAAAGTGGTAAGATCAAAGAGAAAAGTGCTATGATCAAAGAGAAAATTGCCAAAATCAAATGGAAAGGTTAAATGATTAGATCAAAAACAAAAATTCTTTGATAAAAACAAAATTGTTTTGATCAAAGACAAAAGTGCTCAAAACAAAGGGAAAGGCTAACTGCTATGATCAAAAACAAAAATGGATCTGATCAAACACAAAAATGTTTTGATCAAAGACAAAAATATTTTGATCAAACACAAAGTTGCTATGATCAAAGAGAAAAGTGCTCAAAACAAAGGAAAAGGTTAACTGCTATAATCAAAAACAAAAATGGATCTGATCAAAGACAAAAATATTTTGATCAAAGACAAAGTTGCTATGATCAAAGAGAAAATTGCTATGATCAAAGAGAAAAGTGCCAAAATCAAATGGAAAGTTTAAATGGTTAGATTAGAAACAAAAATTCTTTGATCAAAAACAAAATTGTTTTGATCAAATACAAAATTGCTATGATCAAAGAGAAAAGTGGTAAGATCAAAGAGAAAAGTGCTATGATCAAAGAGAAAATTGCCAAAATCAACTGGAAAGGTTAAATGGTTAGATCAAAAACAAAAATTCTTTGATCAAAAACGAAATTGTTTTGATCAAAGACAAAAATATTTTGATCAAAGACAAAGTTGCTATGATCAAAGAGAAAAGTGCTCAAAAAAGGGAAAGGCTAACTGCTATGATCAAAAACAAAAATGGATCTGATCAAACACAAAAATGTTTTGATCAAAGACATAAATATTTTGATCAAAGACAAAGTTGCAATGATCAAAGAGAAAATTGCTATGATCAAAGGGAAAGGCTAACTGCTTTTATCAAAAACAAAAATGCTTTGATCAAAGACAAAATTGCTATGATGAAACAGAAAATTGCTAAGATCCAAAAGAAAAGTGCTAAGATCAAAGAGAAAATTGCCAAAATCAAATGGAAAGGTTAAATGGTTAGATCAAAAACAAAAAATCTTTGATCAAAAACAAAATTGTTTTGATCAAAGACAAAAATATTTTGATCAAAGACAAAGTTGCTATGATCAAAGAGAAAATTGCTATGATCAAAGAGAAAAGTGCCAAAATCAAATGGAAAGGTTAAATGGTTAGATCAAAAACAAAAATTCTTTGATCAAAAACAAAACTGTTTTGATCAAAGACAAAATTGCTATGATCAAAGAGAAAAGTGCTCAAAACAAAGGGAAAGGCTAACTGCTATGATCAAAAACCAAAATGGATCTGATCAAACACAAAAATGTTTTGATCAAAGACAAAAATGTTTTGATAAAAGACAAAAATATTTTGATCAAAGACAAAGTTGCTATGATCAAAGAGAAAAGTGCTCAAAACAAAGGAAAAGGCTAACTGCTATGATCAAAAACAAAAATGGAACTGATCAAAGACAAAAATATTTTGATCAAAGACAAAGTTGCTATGATCAAAGAGAATATTGCTATAATCAAAGAGAAAAGTGCCAAAATCAAATGGAAAGGTTAAATGGTTAGATTAAAAACAAAAATTCTTTGATCAAAAACAAAATTGTTTTGATCAAAGACAAAATTGCTATGATCAATGAGAAAAGTGCTAAGATCAAAGAGAAAAGTGCTACGATCAAAGAGAAAATTGCCAAAATCAAATGGAAAGGTTAAATGATTAGATCAAAAACAAAAATTCTTTGATAAAAACAAAATTGTTTTGATCAAAGACAAAAGTGCTCAGAACAAAGGGAAAGGCTAACTGCTATGATCAAAAACAAAAATGGATCTGATCAAACACAAAAATGTTTTGATCAAAGACAAAAATATTTTGATCAAACACAAAGTTGCTATGATCAAAGAGAAAAGTGCTCAAAACAAAGGAAAAGGTTAACTGCTATAATCAAAAACAAAAATGGATCTGATCAAAGACAAAAATATTTTGATCAAAGACAAAGTTGCTATGATCAAAGAGAAAATTGCTATGATCAAAGAGAAAAGTGCCAAAATCAAATGGAAAGTTTAAATGGTTAGATTAAAAACAAAAATTCTTTGATCAAAAACAAAATTGTTTTGATCAAATACAAAATTGCTATGATCAAAGAGAAAAGTGGTAAGATCAAAGAGAAAAGTGCTATGATCAAAGAGAAAATTGCCAAAATCAACTGGAAAGGTTAAATGATTAGATCAAAAACAAAAATTCTTTGATAAAAACAAAATTGTTTTGATCAAAGACAAAAATATTTTGATCAAAGACAAAATTGCTATGATCAAAGAGAAAAGTGCTCAAAACAAAGGGAAAGGCTAACTGCTATGATGAAAACCAAAAATGGATCTGATCAAACACAAAACTGTGTTGATCAAAGACATAAATATTTTGATCAAAGACAAAGTTGCTATGATCAAAGACAAAATTGCTATGATCAAAGAGAAAAGTGCTAATATCAAAGGGAAAGGCTAACTGCTTTGATCAAAAACAAAAATGCTTTGATCAAAGACAAAATTGCTATGATGAAACAGAAAATTGCTAAGATCAAAGAGAAAAGTGCTAAGATCAAAGAGAAAATTGCCAAAATCAAATGGAAAGGTTAAATGGTTAGATCAAAAACAAAAATTCTTTGATCAAAAACAAAATTGTTTTGATCAAAGACAAAAATATTTTGATCAAAGACAAAATTGCTATGATCAAAGAAAAAAGTGCTCAAAACAAAGGGAAAGGCTAACTGCTATGATCAAAAACAAAAATGGATCTGATCAAACACAAAAATGTTTTGATCAAAGACAAAAATATTTTGATTAAACACAAAGTTGCTATGATCAAAGAGAAAAGTGCTCAAAACAAAGGAAAAGGTTAACTGCTATAATCAAAAACAAAAATGGATCTGATCAAAGACAAAAATATTTTGATCAAAGACAAAGTTGCTATGATCAAAGAGAAAATTGCTATGATCAAAGAGAAAAGTGCCAAAATCAAATGGAAAGTTTAAATGGTTAGATTATAAACAAAACTTCTTTGATCAAAAACAAAATTGTTTTGATCAAAGACAAAATTGCTATGATCAAAGAGAAAAGTGGTAAGATCAAAGAGAAAAGTGCTATGATCAAAGAGAAAATTGCCAAAATCAAATGGAAAGGTTAAATGATTAGATCAAAAACAAAAATTCTTTGATAAAAACAAAATTGTTTTGATCAAAGACAAAAATATTTTGATCAAAGACAAAGTTGCTATGATCAAAGAGAAAAGTGCTAAAATCAAAGGGAAAGGCTAACTGCTTTGATCAAAAACAAAAATGCTTTGATCAAAGACAAAATTGCTATGATGAAACAGAAAATTGCTAAGATCAAAGAGAAAAGTGCTAAGATCAAAGAGAAAATTGCCAAAATCCAATGGAAAGGTTAAATGGTTAGATCAAAAACAAAAATTCTTTGATCAAAAACGAAATTGTTTTGATCAAAGACAAAAATATTTTGATCAAAGACAAAGTTGCTATGATCAAAGAGAAAAGTGCTCAAAACAAAGGAAAAGGTTAACTGCTATAATCAAAAACAAAAATGGATCTGATCAAAGACAAAAATATTTTGATCAAAGACAAAGTTGCTATGATCAAAGAGAAAATTGCTATGATCAAAGAGAAAAGTGCCAAAATCAAATGGAAAGGTTAAATGGTTAGATTAAAAACAAAAATTCTTTGATCCATAACAAAATTGTTTTGATCAAAGACAAAATTGCTATGATCAAAGAGAAAAGTGGTAAGATCAAAGAGAAAAGTGCTATGATCAAAGAGAAAATTGCCAAAATCAAATGGAAAGGTTAAATGATTAGATCAAAAACAAAAATTCTTTGATAAAAACGAAATTGTTTTGATCAAAGACAAAAATATTTTGATCAAAGACAAAATTGCTATGATCAAAGAGAAAAGTGCTCAAAAAAAGGGAAAGGCTAACTGCTATGATCAAAAACAAAAATGGATCTGATCAAACACAAAAATGTTTTGATCAAAGACAAAAATATTTTGATCAAAGACAAAGTTGCTATGATCAAAGAGAAAAGTGCTATGATCAAAGAGAAAATTGCCAAAATCAAATGGAAAGGTTAAATGGTTAGATCAAAAACAAAAATTCTTTGATCAAAAACAAAATTGTTTTGATCAAAGACAAAAATATTTTGATCAAAGACAAAGTTGCTATGATCAAAGAGAAAAGTGCTAAAATCAAAGGGAAAGGCTAACTGCTTTGATCAAAAACAAAAATGCTTTGATCAAAGACAAAATTGCTATGATGAAACAGAAAATTGCTAAGATCAAAGAGAAAAGTACTAAGATCAAAGAGAAAATTGCCAAAATCCAATGGAAAGGTTAAATGGTTAGATCAAAAACAAAAATTCTTTGATCAAAAACGAAATTGTTTTGATCAAAGACAAAAATATTTTGATCAAAGACAAAGTTGCTATGATCAAAGAGAAAAGTGCTCAAAACAAAGGAAAAGGTTAACTGCTATAATCAAAAACAAAAATGGATCTGATCAAAGACAAAAATATTTTGATCAAAGACAAAGTTGCTATGATCAAAGAGAAAATTGCTATGATCAAAGAGAAAAGTGCCAAAATCAAATGGAAAGGTTAAATGGTTAGATTAAAAACAAAAATTCTTTGATCCATAACAAAATTGTTTTGATCAAAGACAAAATTGCTATGATCAAAGAGAAAAGTGGTAAGATCAAAGAGAAAAGTGCTATGATCAAAGAGAAAATTGCCAAAATCAAATGGAAAGGTTAAATGATTAGATCAAAATCAAAAATTCTTTGATAAAAACAAAATTGTTTTGATCAAAGACAAAAATATTTTGATCAAAGACAAAATTGCTATGATCAAAGAGAAAAGTGCTCAAAAAAAGGGAAAGGCTAACTGCTATGATCAAAAACAAAAATGGATCTGATCAAACACAAAAATGTTTTGATCAAAGACAAAAATATTTTGATCAAAGACAAAGTTGCTATGATCAAAGAGAAAAGTGCTATGATCAAAGAGAAAATTGCCAAAATCAAATGGAAAGGTTAAATGGTTAGATCAAAAACAAAAATTCTTTGATCAAAAACAAAATTGTTTTGATCAAAGACAAAAATATTTTGATCAAAGACAAAGTTGCTATGATCAAAGAGAAAAGTGCTCAAAACAAAGGGAAAGGCTAACTGCTATGATGAAAAACAAAAATGGATCTGATCAAACACAAAAATATTTTGATCAAAGACAAAGTTGCTATGATCAAAGAGAAAATTGCTATGATCAAAGAGAAAAGTGCCAAAATCAAATGGAAAGGTTAAATGGTTAGATTAAAAACAAAAATTCTTTGATCCATAACAAAATTGTTTTGATCAAAGACAAAATTGCTGTGATCAAAGAGAAAAGTGGTAAGATCAAAGAGAAAAGTGCTATGATCAAAGAGAAAATTGCCAAAATCAAATGGAAAGGTTAAATGATTAGATCAAAATCAAAAATTCTTTGATAAAAACAAAATTGTTTTGATCAAAGACAAAAATATTTTGATCAAAGACAAAATTGCTATGATCAAAGAGAAAAGTGCTCAAAAAAAGGGAAAGGCTAACTGCTATGATCAAAAACAAAAATGGATCTGATCAAACACAAAAATGTTTTGATCAAAGACAAAAATATTTTGATCAAAGACAAAGTTGCTATGATCAAAGAGAAAAGTGCTATGATCAAAGAGAAAATTGCCAAAATCAAATGGAAAGGTTAAATGGTTAGATCAAAAACAAAAATTTTTTGATCAAAAACAAAATTGTTTTGATCAAAGACAAAAATATTTTGATCAAAGACAAAGTTGCTATGATCAAAGAGAAAAGTGCTCAAAACAAAGGGAAAGGCTAACTGCTATGATGAAAAACAAAAATGGATCTGATCAAACACAAAACTGTTTTGATCAAAGACATAAATATTTTGATCAAAGACAAAGTTGCTATGATCAAAGAGAAAATTGCTATGATCAAAGAGAAAAGTGCCAAAATCAAATGGAAAGGTTAAATGGTTAGATTAAAAACAAAAATTCTTTGATCAAAAACAAAATTGTTTTGATCAAAGACAAAATTGCTATGATCAAAGAGAAAAGTGCTAAAATCAAAGGGAAAGGCTAACTGCTTTTATCAAAAACAAAAATGCTTTGATCAAAGACAAAATTGCTATGATGAAACAGAAAATTGCTAAGATCCAAGAGAAAAGTGCTAAGATCAAAGAGAAAATTGCCAAAATCAAATGGAAAGGTTAAATGGTTAGATCAAAAACAAAATTGTTTTGATCAAAGACAAAATTGCTATGATCAAAGAGAAAAGTGGTAAGATCAAAGAGAAAAGTGCTATGATCAAAGAGAAAATTGCCAAAATCAAATGGAAAGGTTAAATGATTAGATCAAAAACAAAAATTCTTTGATAAAAACAAAATTGTTTTGATCAAAGACAAAAGTGCTCAAAACAAAGGGAAAGGCTAACTGCTATGATCAAAAACAAAAATGGATCTGATCAAACACAAAAATGTTTTGATCAAAGACAAAAATATTTTGATCAAACACAAAGTTGCTATGATCAAAGAGAAAAGTGCTCAAAACAAAGGAAAAGGTTAACTGCTATAATCAAAAACAAAAATGGATCTGATCAAAGACAAAAATATTTTGATCAAAGACAAAGTTGCTATGATCAAATGGAAAGGTTAAATGATTAGATCAAAATCAAAAATTCTTTGATAAAAACAAAATTGTTTTGATCAAAAACAAAAATATTTTGATCAAAGACAAAATTGCTATGATCAAAGAGAAAAGTGCTCAAAAAAAGGGAAAGGCTAACTGCTATGATCAAAAACAAAAATGGATCTGATCAAACACAAAAATGTTTTGATCAAAGACAAAAATATTTTGATCAAAGACAAAGTTGCTATGATCAAAGAGAAAAGTGCTATGATCAAAGAGAAAATTGCCAAAATCAAATGGAAAGGTTAAATGGTTAGATCAAAAACAAAAATTCTTTGATCAAAAACAAAATTGTTTTGATCAAAGACAAAAATATTTTGATCAAAGACAAAGTTGCTATGATCAAAGAGAAAAGTGCTCAAAACAAAGGGAAAGGCTAACTGCTATGATGAAAAACAAAAATGGATCTGATCAAACACAAAACTGTTTTGATCAAAGACATAAATATTTTGATCAAAGACAAAGTTGCTATGATCAAAGAGAAAATTGCTATGATCAAAGAGAAAAGTGCCAAAATCAAATGGAAAGGTTAAATGGTTAGATTAAAAACAAAAATTCTTTGATCAAAAACAAAATTGTTTTGATCAAAGACAAAATTGCTATGATCAAAGAGAAAAGTGCTAAAATCAAAGGGAAAGGCTAACTGCTTTTATCAAAAACAAAAATGCTTTGATCAAAGACAAAATTGCTATGATGAAACAGAAAATTGCTAAGATCCAAGAGAAAAGTGCTAAGATCAAAGAGAAAATTGCCAAAATCAAATGGAAAGGTTAAATGGTTAGATCAAAAACAAAATTGTTTTGATCAAAGACAAAATTGCTATGATCAAAGAGAAAAGTGGTAAGATCAAAGAGAAAAGTGCTATGATCAAAGAGAAAATTGCCAAAATCAAATGGAAAGGTTAAATGATTAGATCAAAAACAAAAATTCTTTGATAAAAACAAAATTGTTTTGATCAAAGACAAAAGTGCTCAAAACAAAGGGAAAGGCTAACTGCTATGATCAAAAACAAAAATGGATCTGATCAAACACAAAAATGTTTTGATCAAAGACAAAAATATTTTGATCAAACACAAAGTTGCTATGATCAAAGAGAAAAGTGCTCAAAACAAAGGAAAAGGTTAACTGCTATAATCAAAAACAAAAATGGATCTGATCAAAGACAAAAATATTTTGATCAAAGACAAAGTTGCTATGATCAAAGAGAAAATTGCTATGATCAAAGAGAAAAGTGCCAAAATCAAATGGAAAGTTTAAATGGTTAGATTAGAAACAAAAATTCTTTGATCAAAAACAAAATTGTTTTGATCAAATACAAAATTGCTATGATCAAAGAGAAAAGTGGTAAGATCAAAGAGAAAAGTGCTATGATCAAAGAGAAAATTGCCAAAATCAACTGGAAAGGTTAAATGATTAGATCAAAAACAAAAATTCTTTGATAAAAACAAAATTGTTTTGATCAAAGCTAAAAATATTTTGATCAAAGACAAAATTGCTATGATCAAAGAGAAAAGTGCTCAAAACAAAGGGAAAGGCTAACTGCTATGATCAAAAACAAAAATGGATCTGATCAAACACAAAACTGTTTTGATCAAAGACATAAATATTTTGATCAAAGACAAAGTTGCTATGATCAAAGAGAAAATTGCTATGATCAAAGAGAAAAGTGCCAAAATCAAATGGAAAGGTTAAATGGTTAGATTAAAAACAAAAATTCTTTGATCAAAAACAAAATTGTTTTGATCAAAGACAAAATTGCTATGATCAAAGAGAAAAGTGCTAAAATCAAAGGGAAAGGCTAACTGCTTTTATCAAAAACAAAAATGCTTTGATCAAAGACAAAATTGCTATGATGAAACAGAAAATTGCTAAGATCCAAGAGAAAAGTGCTAAGATCAAAGAGAAAAGTGCTAAGATCAAAGAGAAAATTGCCAAAATCCAATGGAAAGGTTAAATGGTTAGATTAAAAACAAAACTTCTTTGATCAAAAACAAAATTGTTTTGATCAAAGACAAAATTGCTATGATCAAAGAGAAAAGTGGTAAGATCAAAGAGAAAAGTGCTATGATCAAAGAGAAAAGTGCCAAAATCAAATGGAAAGGTTAAATGGTTAGATTAAAAACAAAAATTCTTTGATCAAAAACAAAATTGTTTTGATCAAAGACAAAATTGCTATGATCAAAGAGAAAAGTGCTAAAATCAAAGGGAAAGGCTAACTGCTTTTATCAAAAACAAAAATGCTTTGATCAAAGACAAAATTGCTATGATCAAAGAGAAAAGTGCTAAAATCAAAGGGAAAGGCTAACTGCTTTTATCAAAAACAAAAATGCTTTGATCAAAGACAAAATTGCTATGATGAAACAGAAAATTGCTAAGATCCAAGAGAAAAGTGCTAAGATCAAAGAGAAAAGTGCTAAGATCAAAGAGAAAATTGCCAAAATCCAATGGAAAGGTTAAATGGTTAGATTAAAAACAAAACTTCTTTGATCAAAAACAAAATTGTTTTGATCAAAGACAAAATTGCTATGATCAAAGAGAAAAGTGGTAAGATCAAAGAGAAAAGTGCTATGATCAAAGAGAAAAGTGCCAAAATCAAATGGAAAGGTTAAATGGTTAGATTAAAAACAAAAATTCTTTGATCAAAAACAAAATTGTTTTGATCAAAGACAAAATTGCTATGATCAAAGAGAAAAGTGCTAAAATCAAAGGGAAAGGCTAACTGCTTTTATCAAAAACAAAAATGCTTTGATCAAAGACAAAATTGCTATGATGAAACAGAAAATTGCTAAGATCCAAGAGAAAAGTGCTAAGATCAAAGAGAAAAGTGCTAAGATCAAAGAGAAAATTGCCAAAATCAAATGGAAAGGTTAAATGGTTAGATTAAAAACAAAAATTCTTTGATCAAAAACAAAATTGTTTTGATCAAAGACAAAATTGCTATGATCAAAGAGAAAAGTGCTCAAAACAAAGGAAAAGGTTAACTGCTATAATCAAAAACAAAAATGGATCTGATCAAAGACATAAATATTTTGATCAAAGACAAAGTTGCTATGATCAAAGAGAAAATTGCTATGATCAAAGAGAAAAGTGCCAAAATCAAATGGAAAGGTTAAATGGTTAGATTAAAAACAAAAATTCTTTGATCAAAAACAAAATTGTTTTGATCAAAGACAAAATTGCTATGATCAAAGAGAAAAGTGCTAA
Organism: Xiphophorus maculatus; assembly: GCF_002775205.1. Classification (NCBI taxonomy): domain Eukaryota; kingdom Metazoa; phylum Chordata; class Actinopteri; order Cyprinodontiformes; family Poeciliidae; genus Xiphophorus; species Xiphophorus maculatus. The sequence goes on along the minus strand of NW_019369759.1, from coordinate 88,883 downwards.
AATCAAAGGGAAAGGCTAACTGCTTTTATCAAAAACAAAAATGCTTTGATCAAAGACAAAATTGCTATGATCAAAGAGAAAAGTGCTCAAAACAAAGGAAAAGGTTAACTGCTATAATCAAAAACAAAAATGGATCTGATCAAAGACAAAGTTGCTATGATCAAAGAGAAAAGTGCTCAAAACAAAGGAAAAGGTTAACTGCTATAATCAAAAACAAAAATGGATCTGATCAAAGACATAAATATTTTGATCAAAGACAAAGTTGCTATGATCAAAGAGAAAATTGCTATGATCAAAGAGAAAAGTGCCAAAATCAAATGGAAAGGTTAAATGGTTAGATTAAAAACAAAACTTCTTTGATCAAAAACAAAATTGTTTTGATCAAAGACAAAATTGCTATGATCAAAGAGAAAAGTGCTAAAATCAAAGGGAAAGGCTAACTGCTTTTATCAAAAACAAAAATGCTTTGATCAAAGACAAAATTGCTATGATGAAACAGAAAATTGCTATGATCAAAGAGAAAAGTGGTAAGATCAAAGAGAAAAGTGCTATGATCAAAGAGAAAAGTGCCAAAATCAAATGGAAAGGTTAAATGGTTAGATTAAAAACAAAAATTCTTTGATCAAAAACAAAATTGTTTTGATCAAAGACAAAATTGCTATGATCAAAGAGAAAAGTGCTAAAATCAAAGGGAAAGGCTAACTGCTTTTATCAAAAACAAAAATGCTTTGATCAAAGACAAAATTGCTATGATGAAACAGAAAATTGCTAAGATCCAAGAGAAAAGTGCTAAGATCAAAGAGAAAAGTGCTAAGATCAAAGAGAAAATTGCCAAAATCAAATGGAAAGGTTAAATGGTTAGATTAAAAACAAAAATTCTTTGATCAAAAACAAAATTGTTTTGATCAAAGACAAAATTGCTATGATCAAAGAGAAAAGTGCTCAAAACAAAGGAAAAGGTTAACTGCTATAATCAAAAACAAAAATGGATCTGATCAAAGACAAAGTTGCTATGATCAAAGAGAAAAGTGCTCAAAACAAAGGAAAAGGTTAACTGCTATAATCAAAAACAAAAATGGATCTGATCAAAGACATAAATATTTTGATCAAAGACAAAGTTGCTATGATCAAAGAGAAAATTGCTATGATCAAAGAGAAAAGTGCCAAAATCAAATGGAAAGGTTAAATGGTTAGATTAAAAACAAAAATTCTTTGATCAAAAACAAAATTGTTTTGATCAAAGACAAAATTGCTATGATCAAAGAGAAAAGTGCTAAAATCAAAGGGAAAGGCTAACTGCTTTTATCAAAAACAAAAATGCTTTGATCAAAGAGAAAATTGCTATGATGAAACAGAAAATTGCTAAGATCCATGAGAAAAGTGCTAAGATCAAAGAGAAAAGTGCTAAGATCAAAGAGAAAATTGCCAAAATCCAATGGAAAGGTTAAATGGTTAGATTAAAAACAAAACTGCTTTTATCAAAAACAAAAATGCTTTGATCAAAGACAAAATTGCTATGATGAAACAGAAAATTGCTAAGATCCAAGAGAAAAGTGCTAAGATCAAAGAGAAAAGTGCTAAGATCAAAGAGAAAATTGCCAAAATCAAATGGAAAGGTTAAATGGTTAGATTAAAAACAAAAATTCTTTGATCAAAAACAAAATTGTTTTGATCAAAGACAAAATTGCTATGATCAAAGAGAAAAGTGCTCAAAACAAAGGAAAAGGTTAACTGCTATAATCAAAAACAAAAATGGATCTGATCAAAGACAAAGTTGCTATGATCAAAGAGAAAAGTGCTCAAAACAAAGGAAAAGGTTAACTGCTATAATCAAAAACAAAAATGGATCTGATCAAAGACATAAATATTTTGATCAAAGACAAAGTTGCTATGATCAAAGAGAAAATTGCTATGATCAAAGAGAAAAGTGCCAAAATCAAATGGAAAGGTTAAATGGTTAGATTAAAAACAAAAATTCTTTGATCAAAAACAAAATTGTTTTGATCAAAGACAAAATTGCTATGATCAAAGAGAAAAGTGCTAAAATCAAAGGGAAAGGCTAACTGCTTTTATCAAAAACAAAAATGCTTTGATCAAAGACAAAATTGCTATGATGAAACAGAAAATTGCTAAGATCCATGAGAAAAGTGCTAAGATCAAAGAGAAAAGTGCTAAGATCAAAGAGAAAATTGCCAAAATCCAATGGAAAGGTTAAATGGTTAGATTAAAAACAAAACTTCTTTGATCAAAAACAAAATTGTTTTGATCAAAGACAAAATTGCTATGATCAAAGAGAAAAGTGGTAAGATCAAAGAGAAAAGTGCTATGATCAAAGAGAAAAGTGCCAAAATCAAATGGAAAGGTTAAATGGTTAGATTAAAAACAAAAATTCTTTGATCAAAAACAAAATTGTTTTGATCAAAGACAAAATTGCTATGATCAAAGAGAAAAGTGCTAAAATCAAAGGGAAAGGCTAACTGCTTTTATCAAAAACAAAAATGCTTTGATCAAAGACAAAATTGCTATGATCAAAGAGAAAAGTGCTCAAAACAAAGGAAAAGGTTAACTGCTATAATCAAAAACAAAAATGGATCTGATCAAAGACAAAGTTGCTATGATCAAAGAGAAAAGTGCTCAAAACAAAGGAAAAGGTTAACTGCTATAATCAAAAACAAAAATGGATCTGATCAAAGACATAAATATTTTGATCAAAGACAAAGTTGCTATGATCAAAGAGAAAATTGCTATGATCAAAGAGAAAAGTGCCAAAATCAAATGGAAAGGTTAAATGGTTAGATTAAAAACAAAACTTCTTTGATCAAAAACAAAATTGTTTTGATCAAAGACAAAATTGCTATGATCAAAGAGAAAAGTGCTAAAATCAAAGGGAAAGGCTAACTGCTTTTATCAAAAACAAAAATGCTTTGATCAAAGACAAAATTGCTATGATGAAACAGAAAATTGCTATGATCAAAGAGAAAAGTGGTAAGATCAAAGAGAAAAGTGCTATGATCAAAGAGAAAAGTGCCAAAATCAAATGGAAAGGTTAAATGGTTAGATTAAAAACAAAAATTCTTTGATCAAAAACAAAATTGTTTTGATCAAAGACAAAATTGCTATGATCAAAGAGAAAAGTGCTAAAATCAAAGGGAAAGGCTAACTGCTTTTATCAAAAACAAAAATGCTTTGATCAAAGACAAAATTGCTATGATGAAACAGAAAATTGCTAAGATCCAAGAGAAAAGTGCTAAGATCAAAGAGAAAAGTGCTAAGATCAAAGAGAAAATTGCCAAAATCAAATGGAAAGGTTAAATGGTTAGATTAAAAACAAAAATTCTTTGATCAAAAACAAAATTGTTTTGATCAAAGACAAAATTGCTATGATCAAAGAGAAAAGTGCTCAAAACAAAGGAAAAGGTTAACTGCTATAATCAAAAACAAAAATGGATCTGATCAAAGACAAAGTTGCTATGATCAAAGAGAAAAGTGCTCAAAACAAAGGAAAAGGTTAACTGCTATAATCAAAAACAAAAATGGATCTGATCAAAGACATAAATATTTTGATCAAAGACAAAGTTGCTATGATCAAAGAGAAAATTGCTATGATCAAAGAGAAAAGTGCCAAAATCAAATGGAAAGGTTAAATGGTTAGATTAAAAACAAAAATTCTTTGATCAAAAACAAAATTGTTTTGATCAAAGACAAAATTGCTATGATCAAAGAGAAAAGTGCTAAAATCAAAGGGAAAGGCTAACTGCTTTTATCAAAAACAAAAATGCTTTGATCAAAGACAAAATTGCTATGATGAAACAGAAAATTGCTAAGATCCATGAGAAAAGTGCTAAGATCAAAGAGAAAAGTGCTAAGATCAAAGAGAAATTGCCAAAATCCAATGGAAAGGTTAAATGGTTAGATTAAAAACAAAACTTCTTTGATCAAAAACAAAATTGTTTTGATCAAAGACAAAATTGCTATGATCAAAGAGAAAAGTGGTAAGATCAAAGAGAAAAGTGCTATGATCAAAGAGAAAAGTGCCAAAATCAAATGGAAAGGTTAAATGGTTAGATTAAAAACAAAAATTCTTTGATCAAAAACAAAATTGTTTTGATCAAAGACAAAATTGCTATGATCAAAGAGAAAAGTGCTAAAATCAAAGGGAAAGGCTAACTGCTTTTATCAAAAACAAAAATGCTTTGATCAAAGACAAAATTGCTATGATCAAAGAGAAAAGTGCTAAAATCAAAGGGAAAGGCTAACTGCTTTTATCAAAAACAAAAATGCTTTGATCAAAGACAAAATTGCTATGATGAAACAGAAAATTGCTAAGATCCAAGAGAAAAGTGCTAAGATCAAAGAGAAAAGTGCTAAGATCAAAGAGAAAATTGCCAAAATCCAATGGAAAGGTTAAATGGTTAGATTAAAAACAAAACTTCTTTGATCAAAAACAAAATTGTTTTGATCAAAGACAAAATTGCTATGATCAAAGAGAAAAGTGGTAAGATCAAAGAGAAAAGTGCTATGATCAAAGAGAAAAGTGCCAAAATCAAATGGAAAGGTTAAATGGTTAGATTAAAAACAAAAATTCTTTGATCAAAAACAAAATTGTTTTGATCAAAGACAAAATTGCTATGATCAAAGAGAAAAGTGCTAAAATCAAAGGGAAAGGCTAACTGCTTTTATCAAAAACAAAAATGCTTTGATCAAAGACAAAATTGCTATGATGAAACAGAAAATTGCTAAGATCCAAGAGAAAAGTGCTAAGATCAAAGAGAAAAGTGCTAAGATCAAAGAGAAAAGTGCTATGATCAAAGAGAAAAGTGCCAAAATCAAATGGAAAGGTTAAATGGTTAGATTAAAAACAAAAATTCTTTGATCAAAAACAAAATTGTTTTGATCAAAGACAAAATTGCTATGATCAAAGAGAAAAGTGCTAAAATCAAAGGGAAAGGCTAACTGCTTTTATCAAAAACAAAAATGCTTTGATCAAAGACAAAATTGCTATGATGAAACAGAAAATTGCTAAGATCCAAGAGAAAAGTGCTAAGATCAAAGAGAAAAGTGCTAAGATCAAAGAGAAAATTGCCAAAATCAAATGGAAAGGTTAAATGGTTAGATTAAAAACAAAAATTCTTTGATCAAAAACAAAATTGTTTTGATCAAAGACAAAATTGCTATGATCAAAGAGAAAAGTGCTCAAAACAAAGGAAAAGGTTAACTGCTATAATCAAAAACAAAAATGGATCTGATCAAAGACAAAGTTGCTATGATCAAAGAGAAAAGTGCTCAAAACAAAGGAAAAGGTTAACTGCTATAATCAAAAACAAAAATGGATCTGATCAAAGACATAAATATTTTGATCAAAGACAAAGTTGCTATGATCAAAGAGAAAATTGCTATGATCAAAGAGAAAAGTGCCAAAATCAAATGGAAAGGTTAAATGGTTAGATTAAAAACAAAAATTCTTTGATCAAAAACAAAATTGTTTTGATCAAAGACAAAATTGCTATGATCAAAGAGAAAAGTGCTAAAATCAAAGGGAAAGGCTAACTGCTTTTATCAAAAACAAAAATGCTTTGATCAAAGACAAAATTGCTATGATGAAACAGAAAATTGCTAAGATCCATGAGAAAAGTGCTAAGATCAAAGAGAAAAGTGCTAAGATCAAAGAGAAAATTGCCAAAATCCAATGGAAAGGTTAAATGGTTAGATTAAAAACAAAACTTCTTTGATCAAAAACAAAATTGTTTTGATCAAAGACAAAATTGCTATGATCAAAGAGAAAAGTGGTAAGATCAAAGAGAAAAGTGCTATGATCAAAGAGAAAAGTGCCAAAATCAAATGGAAAGGTTAAATGGTTAGATTAAAAACAAAAATTCTTTGATCAAAAACAAAATTGTTTTGATCAAAGACAAAATTGCTATGATCAAAGAGAAAAGTGCTAAAATCAAAGGGAAAGGCTAACTGCTTTTATCAAAAACAAAAATGCTTTGATCAAAGACAAAATTGCTATGATCAAAGAGAAAAGTGCTAAAATCAAAGGGAAAGGCTAACTGCTTTTATCAAAAACAAAAATGCTTTGATCAAAGACAAAATTGCTATGATGAAACAGAAAATTGCTAAGATCCAAGAGAAAAGTGCTAAGATCAAAGAGAAAAGTGCTAAGATCAAAGAGAAAATTGCCAAAATCCAATGGAAAGGTTAAATGGTTAGATTAAAAACAAAACTTCTTTGATCAAAAACAAAATTGTTTTGATCAAAGACAAAATTGCTATGATCAAAGAGAAAAGTGGTAAGATCAAAGAGAAAAGTGCTATGATCAAAGAGAAAAGTGCCAAAATCAAATGGAAAGGTTAAATGGTTAGATTAAAAACAAAAATTCTTTGATCAAAAACAAAATTGTTTTGATCAAAGACAAAATTGCTATGATCAAAGAGAAAAGTGCTAAAATCAAAGGGAAAGGCTAACTGCTTTTATCAAAAACAAAAATGCTTTGATCAAAGACAAAATTGCTATGATGAAACAGAAAATTGCTAAGATCCAAGAGAAAAGTGCTAAGATCAAAGAGAAAAGTGCTAAGATCAAAGAGAAAATTGCCAAAATCAAATGGAAAGGTTAAATGGTTAGATTAAAAACAAAAATTCTTTGATCAAAAACAAAATTGTTTTGATCAAAGACAAAATTGCTATGATCAAAGAGAAAAGTGCTCAAAACAAAGGAAAAGGTTAACTGCTATAATCAAAAACAAAAATGGATCTGATCAAAGACAAAGTTGCTATGATCAAAGAGAAAAGTGCTCAAAACAAAGGAAAAGGTTAACTGCTATAATCAAAAACAAAAATGGATCTGATCAAAGACAAAAATATTTTGATCAAAGACAAAGTTGCTATGATCAAAGAGAAAATTGCTATGATCAAAGAGAAAAGTGCCAAAATCAAATGGAAAGGTTAAATGGTTAGATTAAAAACAAAAATTCTTTGATCCATAACAAAATTGTTTTGATCAAAGACAAAATTGCTATGATCAAAGAGAAAAGTGGTAAGATCAAAGAGAAAAGTGCTATGATCAAAGAGAAAATTGCCAAAATCAAATGGAAAGGTTAAATGATTAGATCAAAAACAAAAATTCTTTGATAAAAAAAAATTGTTTTGATCAAAGACAAAAATATTTTGATCAAAGACAAAATTGCTATGATCAAAGAGAAAAGTGCTCAAAAAAAGGGAAAGGCTAACTGCTATGATCAAAAACAAAAATGGATCTGATCAAACACAAAAATGTTTTGATCAAAGACAAAAATATTTTGATCAAAGACAAAGTTGCTATGATCAAAGAGAAAAGTGCTAAAATCAAAGGGAAAGGCTAACTGCTTTGATCAAAAACAAAAATGCTTTGATCAAAGACAAAATTGCTATGATGAAACAGAAAATTGCTAAGATCAAAGAGAAAAGTGCTAAGATCAAAGAGAAAATTACCAAAATCCAATGGAAAGGTTAAATGGTTAGATCAAAAACAAAAATTCTTTGATCAAAAACGAAATTGTTTTGATCAAAGACAAAAATATTTTGATCAAAGACAAAGTTGCTATGATCAAAGAGAAAAGTGCTCAAAACAAAGGAAAAGGTTAACTGCTATAATCAAAAACAAAAATGGATCTGATCAAAGACAAAAATATTTTGATCAAAGACAAAGTTGCTATGATCAAAGAGAAAATTGCTATGATCAAAGAGAAAAGTGCCAAAATCAAATGGAAAGGTTAAATGGTTAGATTAAAAACAAAAATTCTTTGATCCATAACAAAATTGTTTTGATCAAAGACAAAATTGCTATGATCAAAGAGAAAAGTGGTAAGATCAAAGAGAAAAGTGCTATGATCAAAGAGAAAATTGCCAAAATCAAATGGAAAGGTTAAATGATTAGATCAAAATCAAAAATTCTTTGATAAAAACAAAATTGTTTTGATCAAAGACAAAAATATTTTGATCAAAGACAAAATTGCTATGATCAAAGAGAAAAGTGCTCAAAAAAAGGGAAAGGCTAACTGCTATGATCAAAAACAAAAATGGATCTGATCAAACACAAAAATGTTTTGATCAAAGACAAAAATATTTTTGATCAAAGACAAAGTTGCTATGATCAAAGAGAAAAGTGCTATGATCAAAGAGAAAATTGCCAAAATCAAATGGAAAGGTTAAATGGTTAGATCAAAAACAAAAATTCTTTGATCAAAAACAAAATTGTTTTGATCAAAGACAAAAATATTTTGATCAAAGACAAAGTTGCTATGATCACAGAGAAAAGTGCTAAAATCAAAGGGAAAGGCTAACTGCTTTGATCAAAAACAAAAATGCTTTGATCAAAGACAAAATTGCTATGATGAAACAGAAAATTGCTAAGATCAAAGAGAAAAGTACTAAGATCAAAGAGAAAATTGCCAAAATCCAATGGAAAGGTTAAATGGTTAGATCAAAAACAAAAATTCTTTGATCAAAAACGAAATTGTTTTGATCAAAGACAAAAATATTTTGATCAAAGACAAAGTTGCTATGATCAAAGAGAAAAGTGCTCAAAAAAAGGGAAAGGCTAACTGCTATGATCAAAAACAAAAATGGATCTGATCAAACACAAAAATGTTTTGATCAAAGACATAAATATTTTGATCAAAGACAAAGTTGCTATGATCAAAGAGAAAATTGCTATGATCAAAGGGAAAGGCTAACTGCTTTTATCAAAAACAAAAATGCTTTGATCAAAGACAAAATTGCTATGATGAAACAGAAAATTGCTAAGATCCAAGAGAAAAGTGCTAAGATCAAAGAGAAAATTGCCAAAAACAAATGGAAAGGTTAAATGGTTAGATCAAAAACAAAAAATCTTTGATCAAAAACAAAACTGTTTTGATCAAAGACAAAATTGCTATGATCAAAGAGAAAAGTGCTCAAAACAAAGGGAAAGGCTAACTGCTATGATCAAAAACCAAAATGGATCTGATCAAACACAAAAATGTTTTGATCAAAGACAAAAATGTTTTGATAAAAGACAAAAATATTTTGATCAAAGACAAAGTTGCTATGATCAAAGAGAAAAGTGCTCAAAACAAAGGAAAAGGCTAACTGCTATGATCAAAAACAAAAATGGAACTGATCAAAGACAAAAATATTTTGATCACAGACAAAATTGCTATGATCAAAGAGAAAATTGCTAAGATCAAAGAGAAAAGTGCTATGATCAAAGAGAAAATTGCCAAAATCAAATGGAAAGGTTAAATGATTAGATCAAAAACAAAAATTCTTTGATAAAAACAAAATTGTTTTGATCAAAGACAAAAGTGCTCAAAACAAAGGGAAAGGCTAACTGCTATGATCAAAAACAAAAATGGATCTGATCAAACACAAAAATGTTTTGATCAAAGACAAAAATATTTTGATCAAACACAAAGTTGCTATGATCAAAGAGAAAAGTGCTCAAAACAAAGGAAAAGGTTAACTGCTATAATCAAAAACAAAAATGGATCTGATCAAAGACAAAAATATTTTGATCAAAGACAAAGTTGCTATGATCAAAGAGAAAATTGCTATGATCAAAGAGAAAAGTGCCAAAATCAAATGGAAAGTTTAAATGGTTAGATTAAAAACAAAAATTCTTTGATCAAAAACAAAATTGTTTTGATCAAATACAAAATTGCTATGATCAAAGAGAAAAGTGGTAAGATCAAAGAGAAAAGTGCTATGATCAAAGAGAAAATTGCCAAAATCAACTGGAAAGGTTAAATGATTAGATCAAAAACAAAAATTCTTTGATAAAAACAAAATTGTTTTGATCAAAGACAAAAATATTTTGATCAAAGACAAAATTGCTATGATCAAAGAGAAAAGTGCTCAAAACAAAGGGAAAGGCTAACTGCTATGATGAAAAACAAAAATGGATCTGATCAAACACAAAACTGTGTTGATCAAAGACAAAAATATTTTGATCAAAGACAAAGTTGCTATGATCAAAGAGAAAATTGCTATGATCAAAGAGAAAAGTGCTAATATCAAAGGGAAAGGCTAACTGCTTTGATCAAAAACAAAAATGCTTTGATCAAAGACAAAATTGCTATGATGAAACAGAAAATTGCTAAGATCAAAGAGAAAAGTGCTAAGATCAAAGAGAAAATTGCCAAAATCAAATGGAAAGGTTAAATGGTTAGATCAAAAACAAAAATTCTTTGATCAAAAACAAAATTGTTTTGATCAAAGACAAAAATATTTTGATCAAAGACAAAATTGCTATGATCAAAGAAAAAAGTGCTCAAAACAAAGGGAAAGGCTAACTGCTATGATCAAAAACAAAAATGGATCTGATCAAACACAAAAATGTTTTGATCAAAGACAAAAATATTTTGATTAAACACAAAGTTGCTATGATCAAAGAGAAAAGTGCTCAAAACAAAGGAAAAGGTTAACTGCTATAATCAAAAACAAAAATGGATCTGATCAAAGACAAAAATATTTTGATCAAAGACAAAGTTGCTATGATCAAAGAGAAAATTGCTATGATCAAAGAGAAAAGTGCTCAAAACAAAGGGAAAGGCTAACTGCTATGATCAAAAACAAAAATGGATCTGATCAAACACAAAAATGTTTTGATCAAAGACAAAAATATTTTGATCAAAGACAAAGTTGCTATGATCAAAGAGAAAAGTGCAATGATCAAAGAGAAAATTGCCAAAATCAAATGGAAAGGTTAAATGGTTAGATCAAAAACAAAAATTCTTTGATCAAAAACAAAATTGTTTTGATCAAAGACAAAAATATTTTGATCAAAGACAAAGTTGCTATGATCAAAGAGAAAAGTGCTCAAAACAAAGGGAAAGGCTAACTGCTATGATGAAAAACAAAAATGGATCTGATCAAACACAAAACTGTTTTGATCAAAGACATAAATATTTTGATCAAAGACAAAGTTGCTATGATCAAAGAGAAAATTGCTATGATCAAAGAGAAAAGTGCCAAAATCAAATGGAAAGGTTAAATGGTTAGATTAAAAACAAAAATTCTTTGATCAAAAACAAAATTGTTTTGATCAAAGACAAAATTGCTATGATCAAAGAGAAAAGTGCTAAAATCAAAGGGAAAGGCTAACTGCTTTTATCAAAAACAAAAATGCTTTGATCAAAGACAAAATTGCTATGATGAAACAGAAAATTGCTAAGATCCAAGAGAAAAGTGCTAAGATCAAAGAGAAAAGTGCTAAGATCAAAGAGAAAATTGCCAAAATCCAATGGAAAGGTTAAATGGTTAGATTAAAAACAAAACTTCTTTGATCAAAAACAAAATTGTTTTGATCAAAGACAAAATTGCTATGATCAAAGAGAAAAGTGGTAAGATCAAAGAGAAAAGTGCTATGATCAAAGAGAAAAGTGCCAAAATCAAATGGAAAGGTTAAATGGTTAGATTAAAAACAAAAATTCTTTGATCAAAAACAAAATTGTTTTGATCAAAGACAAAATTGCTATGATCAAAGAGAAAAGTGCTAAAATCAAAGGGAAAGGCTAACTGCTATTATCAAAAACAAAAATGCTTTGATCAAAGACAAAATTGCTATGATCAAAGAGAAAAGTGCTAAAATCAAAGGGAAAGGCTAACTGCTTTTATCAAAAACAAAAATGCTTTGATCAAAGACAAAATTGCTATGATGAAACAGAAAATTGCTAAGATCCAAGAGAAAAGTGCTAAGATCAAAGAGAAAAGTGCTAAGATCAAAGAGAAAATTGCCAAAATCCAATGGAAAGGTTAAATGGTTAGATTAAAAACAAAACTTCTTTGATCAAAAACAAAATTGTTTTGATCAAAGACAAAATTGCTATGATCAAAGAGAAAAGTGGTAAGATCAAAGAGAAAAGTGCTATGATCAAAGAGAAAAGTGCCAAAATCAAATGGAAAGGTTAAATGGTTAGATTAAAAACAAAAATTCTTTGATCAAAAACAAAATTGTTTTGATCAAAGACAAAATTGCTATGATCAAAGAGAAAAGTGCTAAAATCAAAGGGAAAGGCTAACTGCTTTTATCAAAAACAAAAATGCTTTGATCAAAGACAAAATTGCTATGATGAAACAGAAAATTGCTAAGATCCAAGAGAAAAGTGCTAAGATCAAAGAGAAAAGTGCTAAGATCAAAGAGAAAATTGCCAAAATCAAATGGAAAGGTTAAATGGTTAGATTAAAAACAAAAATTCTTTGATCAAAAACAAAATTGTTTTGATCAAAGACAAAATTGCTATGATCAAAGAGAAAAGTGCTCAAAACAAAGGAAAAGGTTAACTGCTATAATCAAAAACAAAAATGGATCTGATCAAAGACAAAGTTGCTATGATCAAAGAGAAAAGTGCTCAAAACAAAGGAAAAGGTTAACTGCTATAATCAAAAACAAAAATGGATCTGATCAAAGACAAAAATATTTTGATCAAAGACAAAGTTGCTATGATCAAAGAGAAAATTGCTATGATCAAAGAGAAAAGTGCCAAAATCAAATGGAAAGGTTAAATGGTTAGATTAAAAACAAAAATTCTTTGATCCATAACAAAATTGTTTTGATCAAAGACAAAATTGCTATGATCAAAGAGAAAAGTGGTAAGATCAAAGAGAAAAGTGCTATGATCAAAGAGAAAATTGCCAAAATCAAATGGAAAGGTTAAATGATTAGATCAAAAACAAAAATTCTTTGATAAAAACAAAATTGTTTTGATCAAAGACAAAAATATTTTGATCAAAGACAAAGTTGCTATGATCAAAGAGAAAATTGCTATGATCAAAGAGAAAAGTGCTAATATCAAAGGGAAAGGCTAACTGCTTTGATCAAAAACAAAAATGCTTTGATCAAAGACAAAATTGCTATGATGAAACAGAAAATTGCTAAGATCAAAGAGAAAAGTGCTAAGATCAAAGAGAAAATTGCCAAAATCAAATGGAAAGGTTAAATGGTTAGATCAAAAACAAAAATTCTTTGATCAAAAACAAAATTGTTTTGATCAAAGACAAAAATATTTTGATCAAAGACAAAATTGCTATGATCAAAGAAAAAAGTGCTCAAAACAAAGGGAAAGGCTAACTGCTATGATCAAAAACAAAAATGGATCTGATCAAACACAAAAATGTTTTGATCAAAGACAAAAATATTTTGATTAAACACAAAGTTGCTATGATCAAAGAGAAAAGTGCTCAAAACAAAGGAAAAGGTTAACTGCTATAATGAAAAACAAAAATGGATCTGATCAAAGACAAAAATATTTTGATCAAAGACAAAGTTGCTATGATCAAAGAGAAAATTGCTATGATCAAAGAGAAAAGTGCCAAAATCAAATGGAAAGTTTAAATGGTTAGATTAAAAACAAAAATTCTTTGATCAAAAACAAAATTGTTTTGATCAAATACAAAATTGCTATGATCAAAGAGAAAAGTGGTAAGATCAAAGAGAAAAGTGCTATGATCAAAGAGAAAATTGCCAAAATCAACTGGAAAGGTTAAATGATTAGATCAAAAACAAAAATTCTTTGATCAAAACAAAATTGTTTTGATCAAAGACAAAAATATTTTGATCAAAGACAAAATTGCTATGATCAAAGAGAAAAGTGCTCAAAACAAAGGGAAAGGCTAACTGCTATGATGAAAAACAAAAATGGATCTGATCAAACACAAAACTGTGTTGATCAAAGACAAAAATATTTTGATCAAAGACAAAGTTGCTATGATCAAAGAGAAAATTGCTATGATCAAAGAGAAAAGTGCTAATATCAAAGGGAAAGGCTAACTGCTTTGATCAAAAACAAAAATGCTTTGATCAAAGACAAAATTGCTATGATGAAACAGAAAATTGCTAAGATCAAAGAGAAAAGTGCTAAGATCAAAGAGAAAATTGCCAAAATCAAATGGAAAGGTTAAATGGTTAGATCAAAAACAAAAATTCTTTGATCAAAAACAAAATTGTTTTGATCAAAGACAAAAATATTTTGATCAAAGACAAAATTGCTATGATCAAAGAAAAAAGTGCTCAAAACAAAGGGAAAGGCTAACTGCTATGATCAAAAACAAAAATGGATCTGATCAAACACAAAAATGTTTTGATCAAAGACAAAAATATTTTGATTAAACACAAAGTTGCTATGATCAAAGAGAAAAGTGCTCAAAACAAAGGAAAAGGTTAACTGCTATAATCAAAAACAAAAATGGATCTGATCAAAGACAAAAATATTTTGATCAAAGACAAAGTTGCTATGATCAAAGAGAAAATTGCTATGATCAAAGAGAAAAGTGCTCAAAACAAAGGGAAAGGCTAACTGCTATGATCAAAAACAAAAATGGATCTGATCAAACACAAAAATGTTTTGATCAAAGACAAAAATATTTTGATCAAAGACAAAGTTGCTATGATCAAAGAGAAAAGTGCAATGATCAAAGAGAAAATTGCCAAAATCAAATGGAAAGGTTAAATGGTTAGATCAAAAACAAAAATTCTTTGATCAAAAACAAAATTGTTTTGATCAAAGACAAAAATATTTTGATCAAAGACAAAGTTGCTATGATCAAAGAGAAAAGTGCTCAAAACAAAGGGAAAGGCTAACTGCTATGATGAAAAACAAAAATGGATCTGATCAAACACAAAACTGTTTTGATCAAAGACATAAATATTTTGATCAAAGACAAAGTTGCTATGATCAAAGAGAAAATTGCTATGATCAAAGAGAAAAGTGCCAAAATCAAATGGAAAGGTTAAATGGTTAGATTAAAAACAAAAATTCTTTGATCAAAAACAAAATTGTTTTGATCAAAGACAAAATTGCTATGATCAAAGAGAAAAGTGCTAAAATCAAAGGGAAAGGCTAACTGCTTTTATCAAAAACAAAAATGCTTTGATCAAAGACAAAATTGCTATGATGAAACAGAAAATTGCTAAGATCCAAGAGAAAAGTGCTAAGATCAAAGAGAAAAGTGCTAAGATCAAAGAGAAAATTGCCAAAATCCAATGGAAAGGTTAAATGGTTAGATTAAAAACAAAACTTCTTTGATCAAAAACAAAATTGTTTTGATCAAAGACAAAATTGCTATGATCAAAGAGAAAAGTGGTAAGATCAAAGAGAAAAGTGCTATGATCAAAGAGAAAAGTGCCAAAATCAAATGGAAAGGTTAAATGGTTAGATTAAAAACAAAAATTCTTTGATCAAAAACAAAATTGTTTTGATCAAAGACAAAATTGCTATGATCAAAGAGAAAAGTGCTAAAATCAAAGGGAAAGGCTAACTGCTTTTATCAAAAACAAAAATGCTTTGATCAAAGACAAAATTGCTATGATCAAAGAGAAAAGTGCTAAAATCAAAGGGAAAGGCTAACTGCTTTTATCAAAAACAAAAATGCTTTGATCAAAGACAAAATTGCTATGATGAAACAGAAAATTGCTAAGATCCAAGAGAAAAGTGCTAAGATCAAAGAGAAAAGTGCTAAGATCAAAGAGAAAATTGCCAAAATCCAATGGAAAGGTTAAATGGTTAGATTAAAAACAAAACTTCTTTGATCAAAAACAAAATTGTTTTGATCAAAGACAAAATTGCTATGATCAAAGAGAAAAGTGGTAAGATCAAAGAGAAAAGTGCTATGATCAAAGAGAAAAGTGCCAAAATCAAATGGAAAGGTTAAATGGTTAGATTAAAAACAAAAATTCTTTGATCAAAAACAAAATTGTTTTGATCAAAGACAAAATTGCTATGATCAAAGAGAAAAGTGCTAAAATCAAAGGGAAAGGCTAACTGCTTTTATCAAAAACAAAAATGCTTTGATAAAGACAAAATTGCTATGATGAAACAGAAAATTGCTAAGATCCAAGAGAAAAGTGCTAAGATCAAAGAGAAAAGTGCTAAGATCAAAGAGAAAATTGCCAAAATCAAATGGAAAGGTTAAATGGTTAGATTAAAAACAAAAATTCTTTGATCAAAAACAAAATTGTTTTGATCAAAGACAAAATTGCTATGATCAAAGAGAAAAGTGCTCAAAACAAAGGAAAAGGTTAACTGCTATAATCAAAAACAAAAATGGATCTGATCAAAGACAAAGTTGCTATGATCAAAGAGAAAAGTGCTCAAAACAAAGGAAAAGGTTAACTGCTATAATCAAAAACAAAAATGGATCTGATCAAAGACAAAAATATTTTGATCAAAGACAAAGTTGCTATGATCAAAGAGAAAATTGCTATGATCAAAGAGAAAAGTGCCAAAATCAAATGGAAAGGTTAAATGGTTAGATTAAAAACAAAAATTCTTTGATCCATAACAAAATTGTTTTGATCAAAGACAAAATTGCTATGATCAAAGAGAAAAGTGGTAAGATCAAAGAGAAAAGTGCTATGATCAAAGAGAAAAGTGCCAAAATCAAATGGAAAGGTTAAATGGTTAGATTAAAAACAAAAATTCTTTGATCAAAAACAAAATTGTTTTGATCAAAGACAAAATTGCTATGATCAAAGAGAAAAGGGCTAAAATCAAAGGGAAAGGCTAACTGCTTTTATCAAAAACAAAAATGCTTTGATCAAAGACAAAATTGCTATGATCAAAGAGAAAAGTGCTAAAATCAAAGGGAAAGGCTAACTGCTTTTATCAAAAACAAAAATGCTTTGATCAAAGACAAAATTGCTATGATGAAACAGAAAATTGCTAAGATCCAAGAGAAAAGTGCTAAGATCAAAGAGAAAAGTGCTAAGATCAAAGAGAAAATTGCCAAAATCCAATGGAAAGGTTAAATGGTTAGATTAAAAACAAAACTTCTTTGATCAAAAACAAAATTGTTTTGATCAAAGACAAAATTGCTATGATCAAAGAGAAAAGTGGTAAGATCACAGAGAAAAGTGCTATGATCAAAGAGAAAAGTGCCAAAATCAAATGGAAAGGTTAAATGGTTAGATTAAAAACAAAAATTCTTTGATCAAAAACAAAATTGTTTTGATCAAAGACAAAATTGCTATGATCAAAGAGAAAAGTGCTAAAATCAAAGGGAAAGGCTAACTGCTTTTATCAAAAACAAAAATGCTTTGATCAAAGACAAAATTGCTATGATGAAACAGAAAATTGCTAAGATCCAAGAGAAAAGTGCTAAGATCAAAGAGAAAAGTGCTAAGATCAAAGAGAAAATTGCCAAAATCAAATGGAAAGGTTAAATGGTTAGATTAAAAACAAAAATTCTTTGATCAAAAACAAAATTGTTTTGATCAAAGACAAAATTGCTATGATCAAAGAGAAAAGTGCTCAAAACAAAGGAAAAGGTTAACTGCTATAATCAAAAACAAAAATGGATCTGATCAAAGACAAAGTTGCTATGATCAAAGAGAAAAGTGCTCAAAACAAAGGAAAAGGTTAACTGCTATAATCAAAAACAAAAATGGATCTGATCAAAGACAAAAATATTTTGATCAAAGACAAAGTTGCTATGATCAAAGAGAAAATTGCTATGATCAAAGAGAAAAGTGCCAAAATCAAATGGAAAGGTTAAATGGTTAGATTAAAAACAAAAATTCTTTGATCCATAACAAAATTGTTTTGATCAAAGACAAAATTGCTATGATCAAAGAGAAAAGTGGTAAGATCAAAGAGAAAAGTGCTATGATCAAAGAGAAAATTGCCAAAATCAAATGGAAAGGTTAAATGATTAGATCAAAAACAAAAATTCTTTGATAAAAACAAAATTGTTTTGATCAAAGACAAAAATATTTTGATCAAAGACAAAGTTGCTATGATCAAAGAGAAAATTGCTATGATCAAAGAGAAAAGTGCTAATATCAAAGGGAAAGGCTAACTGCTTTGATCAAAAACAAAAATGCTTTGATCAAAGACAAAATTGCTATGATGAAACAGAAAATTGCTAAGATCAAAGAGAAAAGTGCTAAGATCAAAGAGAAAATTGCCAAAATCAAATGGAAAGGTTAAATGGTTAGATCAAAAACAAAAATTCTTTGATCAAAAACAAAATTGTTTTGATCAAAGACAAAAATATTTTGATCAAAGACAAAATTGCTATGATCAAAGAAAAAAGTGCTCAAAACAAAGGGAAAGGCTAACTGCTATGATCAAAAACAAAAATGGATCTGATCAAACACAAAAATGTTTTGATCAAAGACAAAAATATTTTGATTAAACACAAAGTTGCTATGATCAAAGAGAAAAGTGCTCAAAACAAAGGAAAAGGTTAACTGCTATAATCAAAAACAAAAATGGATCTGATCAAAGACAAAAATATTTTGATCAAAGACAAAGTTGCTATGATCAAAGAGAAAAGTGCTCAAAACAAAGGGAAAGGCTAACTGCTATGATGAAAAACAAAAATGGATCTGATCAAACACAAAACTGTTTTGATCAAAGACATAAATATTTTGATCAAAGACAAAGTTGCTATGATCAAAGAGAAAATTGCTATGATCAAAGAGAAAAGTGCCAAAATCAAATGGAAAGGTTAAATGGTTAGATTAAAAACAAAAATTCTTTGATCAAAAACAAAATTGTTTTGATCAAAGACAAAATTGCTATGATCAAAGAGAAAAGTGCTAAAATCAAAGGGAAAGGCTAACTGCTTTTATCAAAAACAAAAATGCTTTGATCAAAGACAAAATTGCTATGATGAAACAGAAAATTGCTAAGATCCAAGAGAAAAGTGCTAAGATCAAAGAGAAAAGTGCTAAGATCAAAGAGAAAATTGCCAAAATCCAATGGAAAGGTTAAATGGTTAGATTAAAAACAAAACTTCTTTGATCAAAAACAAAATTGTTTTGATCAAAGACAAAATTGCTATGATCAAAGAGAAAAGTGGTAAGATCAAAGAGAAAAGTGCTATGATCAAAGAGAAAAGTGCCAAAATCAAATGGAAAGGTTAAATGGTTAGATTAAAAACAAAAATTCTTTGATCAAAAACAAAATTGTTTTGATCAAAGACAAAATTGCTATGATCAAAGAGAAAAGTGCTAAAATCAAAGGGAAAGGCTAACTGCTTTTATCAAAACAAAAATGCTTTGATCAAAGACAAAATTGCTATGATCAAAGAGAAAAGTGCTAAAATCAAAGGGAAAGGCTAACTGCTTTTATCAAAAACAAAAATGCTTTGATCAAAGACAAAATTGCTATGATGAAACAGAAAATTGCTAAGATCCAAGAGAAAAGTGCTAAGATCAAAGAGAAAAGTGCTAAGATCAAAGAGAAAATTGCCAAAATCCAATGGAAAGGTTAAATGGTTAGATTAAAAACAAAACTTCTTTGATCAAAAACAAAATTGTTTTGATCAAAGACAAAATTGCTATGATCAAAGAGAAAAGTGGTAAGATCAAAGAGAAAAGTGCTATGATCAAAGAGAAAAGTGCCAAAATCAAATGGAAAGGTTAAATGGTTAGATTAAAAACAAAAATTCTTTGATCAAAAACAAAATTGTTTTGATCAAAGACAAAATTGCTATGATCAAAGAGAAAAGTGCTAAAATCAAAGGGAAAGGCTAACTGCTTTTATCAAAAACAAAAATGCTTTGATCAAAGACAAAATTGCTATGATGAAACAGAAAATTGCTAAGATCCAAGAGAAAAGTGCTAAGATCAAAGAGAAAAGTGCTAAGATCAAAGAGAAAATTGCCAAAATCAAATGGAAAGGTTAAATGGTTAGATTAAAAACAAAAATTCTTTGATCAAAAACAAAATTGTTTTGATCAAAGACAAAATTGCTATGATCAAAGAGAAAAGTGCTCAAAACAAAGGAAAAGGTTAACTGCTATAATCAAAAACAAAAATGGATCTGATCAAAGACAAAGTTGCTATGATCAAAGAGAAAAGTGCTCAAAACAAAGGAAAAGGTTAACTGCTATAATCAAAAACAAAAATGGATCTGATCAAAGACAAAAATATTTTGATCAAAGACAAAGTTGCTATGATCAAAGAGAAAATTGCTATGATCAAAGAGAAAAGTGCCAAAATCAAATGGAAAGGTTAAATGGTTAGATTAAAAACAAAAATTCTTTGATCCATAACAAAATTGTTTTGATCAAAGACAAAATTGCTATGATCAAAGAGAAAAGTGGTAAGATCAAAGAGAAAAGTGCTATGATCAAAGAGAAAATTGCCAAAATCAAATGGAAAGGTTAAATGATTAGATCAAAAACAAAAATTCTTTGATAAAAACAAAATTGTTTTGATCAAAGACAAAAATATTTTGATCAAAGACAAAATTGCTATGATCAAAGAGAAAAGTGCTCAAAAAAAGGGAAAGGCTAACTGCTATGATCAAAAACAAAAATGGATCTGATCAAACACAAAAATGTTTTGATCAAAGACAAAAATATTTTGATCAAAGACAAAGTTGCTATGATCAAAGAGAAAAGTGCTAAAATCAAAGGGAAAGGCTAACTGCTTTGATCAAAAACAAAAATGCTTTGATCAAAGACAAAATTGCTATGATGAAACAGAAAATTGCTAAGATCAAAGAGAAAAGTGCTAAGATCAAAGAGAAAATTACCAAAATCCAATGGAAAGGTTAAATGGTTAGATCAAAAACAAAAATTCTTTGATCAAAAACGAAATTGTTTTGATCAAAGACAAAAATATTTTGATCAAAGACAAAGTTGCTATGATCAAAGAGAAAAGTGCTCAAAACAAAGGAAAAGGTTAACTGCTATAATCAAAAACAAAAATGGATCTGATCAAAGACAAAAATATTTTGATCAAAGACAAAGTTGCTATGATCAAAGAGAAAAGTGCTATGATCAAAGAGAAAATTGCCAAAATCAAATGGAAAGGTTAAATGATTAGATCAAAATCAAAAATTCTTTGATTAAAACAAAATTGTTTTGATCAAAGACAAAAATATTTTGATCAAAGACAAAATTGCTATGATCAAAGAGAAAAGTGCTCAAAAAAAGGGAAAGGCTAACTGCTATGATCAAAAACAAAAATGGATCTGATCAAACACAAAAATGTTTTGATCAAAGACAAAAATATTTTTGATCAAAGACAAAGTTGCTATGATCAAAGAGAAAAGTGCTATGATCAAAGAGAAAATTGCCAAAATCAAATGGAAAGGTTAAATGGTTAGATCAAAAACAAAAATTCTTTGATCAAAAACAAAATTGTTTTGATCAAAGACAAAAATATTTTGATCAAAGACAAAGTTGCTATGATCACAGAGAAAAGTGCTAAAATCAAAGGGAAAGGCTAACTGCTTTGATCAAAAACAAAAATGCTTTGATCAAAGACAAAATTGCTATGATGAAACAGAAAATTGCTAAGATCAAAGAGAAAAGTACTAAGATCAAAGAGAAAATTGCCAAAATCCAATGGAAAGGTTAAATGGTTAGATCAAAAACAAAAATTCTTTGATCAAAAACGAAATTGTTTTGATCAAAGACAAAAATATTTTGATCAAAGACAAAGTTGCTATGATCAAAGAGAAAAGTGCTCAAAAAAAGGGAAAGCCTAACTGCTATGATCAAAAACAAAAATGGATCTGATCAAACACAAAAATGTTTTGATCAAAGACATAAATATTTTGATCAAAGACAAAGTTGCTATGATCAAAGAGAAAATTGCTATGATCAAAGGGAAAGGCTAACTGCTTTTATCAAAAACAAAAATGCTTTGATCAAAGACAAAATTGCTATGATGAAACAGAAAATTGCTAAGATCCAAGAGAAAAGTGCTAAGATCAAAGAGAAAATTGCCCAAATCAAATGGAAAGGTTAAATGGTTAGATCAAAAACAAAAAATCTTTGATCAAAAACAAAATTGTTTTGATCAAAGACAAAAATATTTTGATCAAAGACAAAGTTGCTATGATCAAAGAGAAAACTGCTATGATCAAAGAGAAAAGTGCCAAAATCAAATGGAAAGGTTAAATGGTTTGATCAAAAACAAAAATTCTTTGATCAAAAACAAAACTGTTTTGATCAAAGACAAAATTGCTATGATCAAAGAGAAAAGTGCTCAAAACAAAGGGAAAGGCTAACTGCTATGATCAAAAACCAAAATGGATCTGATCAAAAACAAAAATGGAACTGATCAAAGACAAAAATATTTTGATCACAGACAAAATTGCTATGATCAAAGAGAAAATTGCTAAGATCAAAGAGAAAAGTGCTATGATCAAAGAGAAAATTGCCAAAATCAAATGGAAAGGTTAAATGATTAGATCAAAAACAAAAATTCTTTGATAAAAACAAAATTGTTTTGATCAAAGACAAAAGTGCTCAAAACAAAGGGAAAGGCTAACTGCTATGATCAAAAACAAAAATGGATCTGATCAAACACAAAAATGTTTTGATCAAAGACAAAAATATTTTGATCAAACACAAAGTTGCTATGATCAAAGAGAAAAGTGCTCAAAACAAAGGAAAAGGTTAACTGCTATAATCAAAAACAAAAATGGATCTGATCAAACACAAAACTGTTTTGATCAAAGACATAAATATTTTGATCAAAGACAAAGTTGCTATGATCAAAGAGAAAATTGCTATGATCAAAGAGAAAAGTGCCAAAATCAAATGGAAAGGTTAAATGGTTAGATTAAAAACAAAAATTCTTTGATCAAAAACAAAATTGTTTTGATCAAAGACAAAATTGCTATGATCAAAGAGAAAAGTGCTAAAATCAAAGGGAAAGGCTAACTGCTTTTATCAAAAACAAAAATGCTTTGATCAAAGACAAAATTGCTATGATGAAACAGAAAATTGCTAAGATCCAAGAGAAAAGTGCTAAGATCAAAGAGAAAAGTGCTAAGATCAAAGAGAAAATTGCCAAAATCCAATGGAAAGGTTAAATGGTTAGATTAAAAACAAAACTTCTTTGATCAAAAACAAAATTGTTTTGATCAAAGACAAAATTGCTATGATCAAAGAGAAAAGTGGTAAGATCAAAGAGAAAAGTGCTATGATCAAAGAGAAAAGTGCCAAAATCAAATGGAAAGGTTAAATGGTTAGATTAAAAACAAAAATTCTTTGATCAAAAACAAAATTGTTTTGATCAAAGACAAAATTGCTATGATCAAAGAGAAAAGTGCTAAAATCAAAGGGAAAGGCTAACTGCTTTTATCAAAAACAAAAATGCTTTGATCAAAGACAAAATTGCTATGATCAAAGAGAAAAGTGCTAAAATCAAAGGGAAAGGCTAACTGCTTTTATCAAAAACAAAAATGCTTTGATCAAAGACAAAATTGCTATGATGAAACAGAAAATTGCTAAGATCCAAGAGAAAAGTGCTAAGATCAAAGAGAAAAGTGCTAAGATCAAAGAGAAAATTGCCAAAATCCAATGGAAAGGTTAAATGGTTAGATTAAAAACAAAACTTCTTTGATCAAAAACAAAATTGTTTTGATCAAAGACAAAATTGCTATGATCAAAGAGAAAAGTGGTAAGATCAAAGAGAAAAGTGCTATGATCAAAGAGAAAAGTGCCAAAATCAAATGGAAAGGTTAAATGGTTAGATTAAAAACAAAATTCTTTGATCAAAAACAAAATTGTTTTGATCAAAGACAAAATTGCTATGATCAAAGAGAAAAGTGCTAAAATCAAAGGGAAAGGCTAACTGCTTTTATCAAAAACAAAAATGCTTTGATCAAAGACAAAATTGCTATGATCAAAGAGAAAAGTGCTAAAATCAAAGGGAAAGGCTAACTGCTTTTATCAAAAACAAAAATGCTTTGATCAAAGACAAAATTGCTATGATGAAACAGAAAATTGCTAAGATCCAAGAGAAAAGTGCTAAGATCAAAGAGAAAAGTGCTAAGATCAAAGAGAAAATTGCCAAAATCCAATGGAAAGGTTAAATGGTTAGATTAAAAACAAAACTTCTTTGATCAAAAACAAAATTGTTTTGATCAAAGACAAAATTGCTATGATCAAAGAGAAAAGTGGTAAGATCAAAGAGAAAAGTGCTATGATCAAAGAGAAAAGTGCCAAAATCAAATGGAAAGGTTAAATGGTTAGATTAAAAACAAAAATTCTTTGATCAAAAACAAAATTGTTTTGATCAAAGACAAAATTGCTATGATCAAAGAGAAAAGTGCTAAAATCAAAGGGAAAGGCTAACTGCTTTTATCAAAAACAAAAATGCTTTGATCAAAGACAAAATTGCTATGATGAAACAGAAAATTGCTAAGATCCAAGAGAAAAGTGCTAAGATCAAAGAGAAAAGTGCTAAGATCAAAGAGAAAATTGCCAAAATCAAATGGAAAGGTTAAATGGTTAGATTAAAAACAAAAATTCTTTGATCAAAAACAAAATTGTTTTGATCAAAGACAAAATTGCTATGATCAAAGAGAAAAGTGCTCAAAACAAAGGAAAAGGTTAACTGCTATAATCAAAAACAAAAATGGATCTGATCAAAGACAAAGTTGCTATGATCAAAGAGAAAAGTGCTCAAAACAAAGGAAAAGGTTAACTGCTATAATCAAAAACAAAAATGGATCTGATCAAAGACAAAAATATTTTGATCAAAGACAAAGTTGCTATGATCAAAGAGAAAATTGCTATGATCAAAGAGAAAAGTGCCAAAATCAAATGGAAAGGTTAAATGGTTAGATTAAAAACAAAAATTCTTTGATCCATAACAAAATTGTTTTGATCAAAGACAAAATTGCTATGATCAAAGAGAAAAGTGGTAAGATCAAAGAGAAAAGTGCTATGATCAAAGAGAAAATTGCCAAAATCAAATGGAAAGGTTAAATGATTAGATCAAAAACAAAAATTCTTTGATAAAAAAAAATTTGTTTTGATCAAAGACAAAAATATTTTGATCAAAGACAAAATTGCTATGATCAAAGAGAAAAGTGCTCAAAAAAAGGGAAAGGCTAACTGCTATGATCAAAAACAAAAATGGATCTGATCAAACACAAAAATGTTTTGATCAAAGACAAAAATATTTTGATCAAAGACAAAGTTGCTATGATCAAAGAGAAAAGTGCTAAAATCAAAGGGAAAGGCTAACTGCTTTGATCAAAAACAAAAATGCTTTGATCAAAGACAAAATTGCTATGATGAAACAGAAAATTGCTAAGATCAAAGAGAAAAGTGCTAAGATCAAAGAGAAAATTGCCAAAATCAAATGGAAAGGCTAACTGATTTGATCAAAAACAAAGTTGCTTTGATCAAAAACAAAATTGCTATGATCAAAGAGAAAAGTGCTCAAAACAAAGGGAAAGGCTAACTGCTATGATCCAAAACAAAAATGGATCTGATCAAACACAAAAATGTTTTGATCAAAGACAAAAATATTTTGATCAAAGACAAAGTTGCTATGATCAAAGAGAAAATTGCTATGATCAAAGAGAAAAGTGCTAAAATCAAAGGAAAATGCTAACTGCTTTGATCAAAAGCAAAATTGCTTTGATCAAAGACAAAGTTGCTATGATCAAAGAGAAAATTGCTTAGATCAAAGAGAAAAGTGCTATGATCAAAGAGAAAATTGCCAAAATCAAATGGAAAGGTTAAATGGTTAGATCAAAAACAAAATTGTTTTGATCAAAGACAAAAATATTTTGATCAAAGACAAAATTGCTATGATCAAAGAGAAAAGTGCTCAAAAAAAGGGAAAGGCTAACTGCAATGATCAAAAACAAAAATGGATCTGATCAAAGACAAAAATATTTTGATCAAAGACAAAAATATTTTGATCAAAGACAAAGTTGCTATGATCAAAGAGAAAAGTGCAATGATCAAAGAGAAAATTGCCAAAATCAAATGGAAAGGTTAAATGGTTAGATCAAAAACAAAAATTCTTTGATCAAAAACAAAATTGTTTTGATCAAAGACAAAAATATTTTGATCAAAGACAAAGTTGCTATGATCAAAGAGAAAAGTGCTCAAAACAAAGGGAAAGGCTAACTGCTATGATGAAAAACAAAAATGGATCTGATCAAACACAAAACTGTTTTGATCAAAGACAAAAATATTTTGATCAAAGACAAAGTTGCTATGATCAAAGACAAAATTGCTATGATCAAAGAGAAAAGTGCTAAAATCAAAGGGAAAGGCTAACTGCTTTGAACAAAAACAAAAATGCTTTGATCAAAGACAAAATTGCTATGATGAAAGAGAAAATTGCTAAGATCAAAGAGAAAAGTGCTATGATCAAAGAGAAAATTGCCAAAATCAAATGGAAAGGTTAAATGGTTAGATCAAAAACAAAATTGTTTTGATCAAAGACAAAAATATTTTGATCAAAGACAAAATTGCTATGATCAAAGAGAAAAGTGCTCAAAACAAAGGGAAAGGCTAACTGCAATGATCAAAAACAAAAATGGATCTGATCAAAGACAAAAATATTTTGATCAAAGACAAAAATATTTTGATCAAAGACAAAGTTGCTATGATCAAAGAGAAAATTGCTATGATCAAAGAGAAAAGTGCCAAAATCAAATGGAAAGGTTAAATGGTTAGATTAAAAAGAAAAATGCTTTGATCAAAGACAAAATTGCTATGATGAAAGAGAAAATTGCCATGATCAAAGAGAAAAGTGCTAAAATCAAAGGGAAATGCTAACTGCTTTGATAAAAAGCAAAATTGCTTTGATCAAAGACAAAGTTGCTATGATGAAAGAGAAAATTGCTAAGATCAAAGAGAAAAGTGCTATGATCAAAGAGAAAATTGCCTAAATCAAATGGAAAGCTTAAATGGTTAGATCAAAAACAAATATTCTTTGATAAAAAAAAAATTGTTTTGATCAAAGACAAAAATATTTTGATCAAAGACAAAATTGCTATGATCAAAGAGAAAAGTGCTCAAAAAAAGGGAAAGGCTAACTGCTATGATCAAAAACAAAAATGGATCTGATCAAACACAAAAATGTTTTGATCAAAGACAAAAATATTTTGATCAAAGACAAAGTTGCTATGATCAAAGAGAAAAGTGCTAAAATCAAAGGGAAAGGCTAACTGCTTTGATCAAAAACAAAAATGCTTTGATCAAAGACAAAATTGCTATGATGAAACAGAAAATTGCTAAGATCAAAGAGAAAAGTGCTAAGATCAAAGAGAAAATTGCCAAAATCAAATGGAAAGGCTAACTGATTTGATCAAAAACAAAGTTGCTTTGATCAAAAACAAAATTGCTATGATCAAAGAGAAAAGTGCTCAAAACAAAGGGAAAGGCTAACTGCTATGATCCAAAACAAAAATGGATCTGATCAAACACAAAAATGTTTTGATCAAAGACAAAAATATTTTGATCAAAGACAAAGTTGTTATGATCAAAGAGAAAATTGCTATGATCAAAGAGAAAAGTGCTAAAATCAAAGGAAAAGGCTAACTGCTTTGATCAAAAGCAAAATTGCTTTGATCAAAGACAAAGTTGCTATGATCAAAGAGAAAATTGCTTAGATCAAAGAGAAAAGTGCTATGATCAAAGAGAAAATTGCCAAAATCAAATGGAAAGGTTAAATGGTTAGATCAAAAACAAAATTGTTTTGATCAAAGACAAAAATATTTTGATCAAAGACAAAATTGCTATGATCAAAGAGAAAAGTGCTCAAAAAAAAGGGAAAGGCTAACTGCAATGATCAAAAACAAAAATGGATCTGATCAAAGACGAAAATATTTTGATCAAAGACAAAAATATTTTGATCAAAGACAAAGTTGCTATGATCAAAGAGAAAAGTGCAATGATCAAAGAGAAAATTGCCAAAATCAAATGGAAAGGTTAAATGGTTAGATCAAAAACAAAAATTCTTTGATCAAAAACAAAATTGTTTTGATCAAAGACAAAAATATTTTGATCAAAGACAAAGTTGCTATGATCAAAGAGAAAAGTGCTCAAAACAAAGGGAAAGGCTAACTGCTATGATGAAAAACAAAAATGGATCTGATCAAACACAAAACTGTTTTGATCAAAGACAAAAATATTTTGATCAAAGACAAAGTTGCTATGATCAAAGACAAAATTGCTATGATCAAAGAGAAAAGTGCTAAAATCAAAGGGAAAGGCTAACTGCTTTGAACAAAAACAAAAATGCTTTGATCAAAGACAAAATTGCTATGATGAAAGAGAAAATTGCTAAGATCAAAGAGAAAAGTGCTATGATCAAAGAGAAAATTGCCAAAATCAAATGGAAAGGTTAAATGGTTAGATCAAAAACAAAATTGTTTTGATCAAAGACAAAAATATTTTGATCAAAGACAAAATTGCTATGATCAAAGAGAAAAGTGCTCAAAACAAAGGGAAAGGCTAACTGCAATGATCAAAAACAAAAATGGATCTGATCAAAGACAAAAATATTTTGATCAAAGACAAAAATATTTTGATCAAAGACAAAGTTGCTATGATCAAAGAGAAAATTGCTATGATCAAAGAGAAAAGTGCCAAAATCAAATGGAAAGGTTAAATGGTTAGATTAAAAAGAAAAATGCTTTGATCAAAGACAAAATTGCTATGATGAAAGAGAAAATTGCCATGATCAAAGAGAAAAGTGCTAAAATCAAAGGGAAATGCTAACTGCTTTGATAAAAAGCAAAATTGCTTTGATCAAAGACAAAGTTGCTATGATGAAAGAGAAAATTGCTAAGATCAAAGAGAAAAGTGCTATGATCAAAGAGAAAATTGCCTAAATCAAATGGAAAGCTTAAATGGTTAGATCAAAAACAAATATTCTTTGATCAAAAACAAAATTGTTTTGATCAAAGACAAAATTGCTATGATCAAAGAGAAAAGTGCTCAAAACAAAGGGAACGGCAAACTGCTATGATGAAAAACAACAATGGATCTGATCAAACACAAAACTGTTTTGATCAAAGACACAAATATTTTGATCAAAGACAAAGTTGCTATCATCAAAGAGAAAATTGCTATGATCAAAGAGAAAAGTGCTAAAATCAAAAGGAAATGCTAACTGCTTTGATCAAAAACAAAATTGCTTTGATCAAAGACAAAATTACTATGATGAAAGAGAAAATTGCTAAGATCAAAGAGAAAAGTGCTATGATCAAAGAGAAAATTGCCAAAATCAAATGGAAAGCTTAAATGGTTAGATCAAAAACAAATATTCTTTGATCAAAAACAAAATTGTTTTGATCAAAGACAAAATTGCTATGATCAAAGAGAAAAGTGCTCAAAACAAAGGGAACGGCAAACTGCTATGATGAAAAACAACAATGGATCTGATCAAACACAAAACTGTTTTGATCAAAGACAAAAATATTTTGATCAAAGACAAAATTGCTAAGATCAGAGAAAATTGCCAAAATCAAATGGATAGTTTAAATGGTTAGATCAAAAACAAAAGTTCTTTGATCAAAAACAAAATTGTTTTGATCAAAGACAAAAATATTTTGATCAAAGACAAAGTTGCTATGATCAAAGAGAAAATTGCTATGATCAAAGAGAAAAGTGCCAAAATGAAATGGAAAGGTTAAATGGTTAGATCAAACACAAACATTCTTTGATCAAAAACAAAATTGTTTTGATCAAAGACAAAATTGCTATGATCAAACACAAAATTGCTTTGATCAAAGAGAAAAGTGCTCAAAACAAAGGAAAAGGCTAACTCATATGATCATAAACAAAAATGGATCTGATCAAAGACAAAAATATTTTGATCAAAGACAAAGTTGCTATGATCAAAGAGAAAATTGCTATGATCAAAGAGAAAAGTGCTAAAATCAAAGGGAAATGCTAACTGCTTTGATCAAAAACAAAAATGCTTTGATCAAAGACAAAATTGCTATGATGAAAGAGAAAATTGCAAAGATCAAAGAGAAAAGTGCTATGATCAAAGAGAAAATTGCCAAAATCAAATGGAAAGGTTAAATGGTTAGATCAAAAAAAAATATTCTTTGATCAAAAACAAAACTGTTTTGATCAAAGACAAAATTGCTATGATCAAAGAAAAAGTGCTCAAAACAAAGAGAACGGCTAACTGCTATGATGAAAAACAACAATGGATCTGATCAAACACAAAACTGTTTTGATCAAAGACAAAAATATTTTGATCAAAGACAAAATTGCTAAGATCAAAGAGAAAAGTGCTCAAAACAAAGGGAAAGGTTAAATGGTTAGATCAAAAACAAAAATTCTTTGATCAAAAACAAAATTGTTTTGATCAAAGACAAAATTGCTATGATGAAAGAGAAAATTGCTAAGATCAAAGAGAAAAGTGCTCAAAACAAAGAGAACGGCTAACTGCTATGATGAAAAACAACAATGGATCTGATCAAACACAAAACTGTTTTGATCAAAGACAAAAATATTTTGATCAAAGACAAAATTGCTAAGATCAAAGAGAAAAGTGCTATGATCAAAGAGAAAATTGCCAAAATCAAATGGATAGCTTAAATGGTTATATCAAAACCAAAAATTCTTTGAACAAAAACAAAATTGTTTTGATCAAAGACAAAAATATTTTGATCAAAGACAAAGTTGCTATGATCAAAGAGAAAAGTGCTCAAAACAAAGGGAAAGGCTAACTGCTATGATCCAAAACAAAAATAGATCTGATCAAACACAAAAATGTTTTGATCAAAGACAAAAATATTTTGATCAAAGACAAAGTTTCTATGATCAAAGAGAAAATTGCTATTATCAAAGAGAAAAGTGCCAAAATCAAATGGAAAGGTTAAATGGTTAGATCAAAAACAAAAATTCTTTGATCAAAAACAAAATTGTTTTGATCAACGACAAAGTTGCTATGATCAAAGAGAAAAGTGCTCAAA
The DNA here is from genome assembly GCF_002775205.1 of Xiphophorus maculatus. NCBI lineage: Eukaryota > Metazoa > Chordata > Actinopteri > Cyprinodontiformes > Poeciliidae > Xiphophorus > Xiphophorus maculatus. The sequence goes on along the minus strand of NW_019369759.1, from coordinate 58,210 downwards.
ACAAAGGGAAAGGCTAACTGCTATGATCCAAAACAAAAATGGATCTGATCAAACACAAAACTGTTTTGATCAAAGACAAAAATATTTTGATCAAAGAAAAATTGTTAAGATCAAAGAGAAAAGTGCTATGATCAAAGAGAAAAGTGCCAAAATCAAATGGAAAGGTTAAATGGTTAGATCAAAAACAAAAATTCTTTGATCAAAAACAAAATTGTTTTGATCAAAGACAAAGTTGCTATGATCAAAGAGAAAAGTGCTCAAAACAAAGGGAAAGGCTAACTGCTATGATCCAAAACAAAAATGGATCTGATCAAACACAAAAATGTTTTGATCAAAGACAAAAATATTTTGATCAAAGACAAAGTTGCTATGATCAAAGAGAAAATTGCTATGATCAAAGAGAAAAGTGCCAAAATCAAATGGAAAGGTTAAATGGTTAGATCAAAAACAAAAATTATTTGATCAAAAACAAAATTGTTTTGATCAAAGACAAAGTTGCTATGATCAAAGAGAAAAGTGCTCAAAACAAAGGAAAAGGCTAACTGATATGATCAAAAACAAAATGGATCTGATCAAACACAAAAATGTTTTGATCAAAGACAAAAATATTTTGATCAAAGACAAAGTTGCTATGATCAAAGAGAAAAGTGCTCAAAACAAAGGGAAAGGTTAAATGGTTAGATCAAAAACAAAAATTCTTTGATCAAAAACAAAATTGTTTTGATCAAAGACAAAATTGCTATGATGAAAGAGAAAATTGCTAAGATCAAAGAGAAAAGTGCTCAAAAAAAGGGAAAGGCTAACTGCAATGATCAAAAACAAAAATGGATCTGATCAAAGACAAAAATATTTTGATCAAAGACAAAAATATTTTGATCAAAGACAAAGTTGCTATGATCAAAGAGAAAAGTGCAATGATCAAAGAGAAAATTGCCAAAATCAAATGGAAAGGTTAAATGGTTAGATCAAAAACAAAAATTCTTTGATCAAAAACAAAATTGTTTTGATCAAAGACAAAAATATTTTGATCAAAGACAAAGTTGCTATGATCAAAGAGAAAAGTGCTCAAAACAAAGGGAAAGGCTAACTGCTATGATGAAAAACAAAAATGGATCTGATCAAACACAAAACTGTTTTGATCAAAGACAAAAATATTTTGATCAAAGACAAAGTTGCTATGATCAAAGACAAAATTGCTATGATCAAAGAGAAAAGTGCTAAAATCAAAGGGAAAGGCTAACTGCTTTGAACAAAAACAAAAATGCTTTGATCAAAGACAAAATTGCTATGATGAAAGAGAAAATTGCTAAGATCAAAGAGAAAAGTGCTATGATCAAAGAGAAAATTGCCAAAATCAAATGGAAAGGTTAAATGGTTAGATCAAAAACAAAATTGTTTTGATCAAAGACAAAAATATTTTGATCAAAGACAAAATTGCTATGATCAAAGAGAAAAGTGCTCAAAACAAAGGGAAAGGCTAACTGCAATGATCAAAAACAAAAATGGATCTGATCAAAGACAAAAATATTTTGATCAAAGACAAAAATATTTTGATCAAAGACAAAGTTGCTATGATCAAAGAGAAAATTGCTATGATCAAAGAGAAAAGTGCCAAAATCAAATGGAAAGGTTAAATGGTTAGATTAAAAAGAAAAATGCTTTGATCAAAGACAAAATTGCTATGATGAAAGAGAAAATTGCCATGATCAAAGAGAAAAGTGCTAAAATCAAAGGGAAATGCTAACTGCTTTGATAAAAAGCAAAATTGCTTTGATCAAAGACAAAGTTGCTATGATGAAAGAGAAAATTGCTAAGATCAAAGAGAAAAGTGCTATGATCAAAGAGAAAATTGCCTAAATCAAATGGAAAGCTTAAATGGTTAGATCAAAAACAAAATTGTTTTGATCAAAGACAAAAATATTTTGATCAAAGACAAAATTGCTATGATCAAAGAGAAAAGTGCTCAAAACAAAGGGAAAGGCTAACTGCAATGATCAAAAACAAAAATGGATCTGATCAAAGACAAAAATATTTTGATCAAAGACAAAAATATTTTGATCAAAGACAAAGTTGCTATGATCAAAGAGAAAATTGCTATGATCAAAGAGAAAAGTGCCAAAATCAAATGGAAAGGTTAAATGGTTAGATTAAAAAGAAAAATGCTTTGATCAAAGACAAAATTGCTATGATGAAAGAGAAAATTGCCATGATCAAAGAGAAAAGTGCTAAAATCAAAGGGAAATGCTAACTGCTTTGATAAAAAGCAAAATTGCTTTGATCAAAGACAAAGTTGCTATGATGAAAGAGAAAATTGCTAAGATCAAAGAGAAAAGTGCTATGATCAAAGAGAAAATTGCCTAAATCAAATGGAAAGCTTAAATGGTTAGATCAAAAACAAATATTCTTTGATAAAAAAAAAATTGTTTTGATCAAAGACAAAAATATTTTGATCAAAGACAAAATTGCTATGATCAAAGAGAAAAGTGCTCAAAAAAAGGGAAAGGCTAACTGCTATGATCAAAAACAAAAATGGATCTGATCAAACACAAAAATGTTTTGATCAAAGACAAAAATATTTTGATCAAAGACAAAGTTGCTATGATCAAAGAGAAAAGTGCTAAAATCAAAGGGAAAGGCTAACTGCTTTGATCAAAAACAAAAATGCTTTGATCAAAGACAAAATTGCTATGATGAAACAGAAAATTGCTAAGATCAAAGAGAAAAGTGCTAAGATCAAAGAGAAAATTGCCAAAATCAAATGGAAAGGCTAACTGATTTGATCAAAAACAAAGTTGCTTTGATCAAAAACAAAATTGCTATGATCAAAGAGAAAAGTGCTCAAAACAAAGGGAAAGGCTAACTGCTATGATCCAAAACAAAAATGGATCTGATCAAACACAAAAATGTTTTGATCAAAGACAAAAATATTTTGATCAAAGACAAAGTTGTTATGATCAAAGAGAAAATTGCTATGATCAAAGAGAAAAGTGCTAAAATCAAAGGAAAAGGCTAACTGCTTTGATCAAAAGCAAAATTGCTTTGATCAAAGACAAAGTTGCTATGATCAAAGAGAAAATTGCTTAGATCAAAGAGAAAAGTGCTATGATCAAAGAGAAAATTGCCAAAATCAAATGGAAAGGTTAAATGGTTAGATCAAAAACAAAATTGTTTTGATCAAAGACAAAAATATTTTGATCAAAGACAAAATTGCTATGATCAAAGAGAAAAGTGCTCAAAAAAAAGGGAAAGGCTAACTGCAATGATCAAAAACAAAAATGGATCTGATCAAAGACAAAAATATTTTGATCAAAGACAAAAATATTTTGATCAAAGACAAAGTTGCTATGATCAAAGAGAAAAGTGCAATGATCAAAGAGAAAATTGCCAAAATCAAATGGAAAGGTTAAATGGTTAGATCAAAAACAAAAATTCTTTGATCAAAAACAAAATTGTTTTGATCAAAGACAAAAATATTTTGATCAAAGACAAAGTTGCTATGATCAAAGAGAAAAGTGCTCAAAACAAAGGGAAAGGCTAACTGCTATGATGAAAAACAAAAATGGATCTGATCAAACACAAAACTGTTTTGATCAAAGACAAAAATATTTTGATCAAAGACAAAGTTGCTATGATCAAAGACAAAATTGCTATGATCAAAGAGAAAAGTGCTAAAATCAAAGGGAAAGGCTAACTGCTTTGAACAAAAACAAAAATGCTTTGATCAAAGACAAAATTGCTATGATGAAAGAGAAAATTGCTAAGATCAAAGAGAAAAGTGCTATGATCAAAGAGAAAATTGCCAAAATCAAATGGAAAGGTTAAATGGTTAGATCAAAAACAAAATTGTTTTGATCAAAGACAAAAATATTTTGATCAAAGACAAAATTGCTATGATCAAAGAGAAAAGTGCTCAAAACAAAGGGAAAGGCTAACTGCAATGATCAAAAACAAAAATGGATCTGATCAAAGACAAAAATATTTTGATCAAAGACAAAAATATTTTGATCAAAGACAAAGTTGCTATGATCAAAGAGAAAATTGCTATGATCAAAGAGAAAAGTGCCAAAATCAAATGGAAAGGTTAAATGGTTAGATTAAAAAGAAAAATGCTTTGATCAAAGACAAAATTGCTATGATGAAAGAGAAAATTGCCATGATCAAAGAGAAAAGTGCTAAAATCAAAGGGAAATGCTAACTGCTTTGATAAAAAGCAAAATTGCTTTGATCAAAGACAAAGTTGCTATGATGAAAGAGAAAATTGCTAAGATCAAAGAGAAAAGTGCTATGATCAAAGAGAAAATTGCCTAAATCAAATGGAAAGCTTAAATGGTTAGATCAAAAACAAATATTCTTTGATCAAAAACAAAATTGTTTTGATCAAAGACAAAATTGCTATGATCAAAGAGAAAAGTGCTCAAAACAAAGGGAACGGCAAACTGCTATGATGAAAAACAACAATGGATCTGATCAAACACAAAACTGTTTTGATCAAAGACACAAATATTTTGATCAAAGACAAAGTTGCTATCATCAAAGAGAAAATTGCTATGATCAAAGAGAAAAGTGCTAAAATCAAAAGGAAATGCTAACTGCTTTGATCAAAAACAAAATTGCTTTGATCAAAGACAAAATTACTATGATGAAAGAGAAAATTGCTAAGATCAAAGAGAAAAGTGCTATGATCAAAGAGAAAATTGCCAAAATCAAATGGAAAGGTTAAATGGTTAGATCAAACACAAACATTCTTTGATCAAAAACAAAATTGTTTTGATCAAAGACAAAATTGCTATGATCAAACACAAAATTGCTTTGATCAAAGAGAAAAGTGCTCAAAACAAAGGAAAAGGCTAACTCATATGATCATAAACAAAAATGGATCTGATCAAAGACAAAAATATTTTGATCAAAGACAAAGTTGCTATGATCAAAGAGAAAATTGCTATGATCAAAGAGAAAAGTGCTAAAATCAAAGGGAAATGCTAACTGCTTTGATCAAAAACAAAAATGCTTTGATCAAAGACAAAATTGCTATGATGAAAGAGAAAATTGCAAAGATCAAAGAGAAAAGTGCTATGATCAAAGAGAAAATTGCCAAAATCAAATGGAAAGGTTAAATGGTTAGATCAAAAAAAAATATTCTTTGATCAAAAACAAAACTGTTTTGATCAAAGACAAAATTGCTATGATCAAAGAAAAAAGTGCTCAAAACAAAGAGAACGGCTAACTGCTATGATGAAAAACAACAATGGATCTGATCAAACACAAAACTGTTTTGATCAAAGACAAAAATATTTTGATCAAAGACAAAATTGCTAAGATCAAAGAGAAAAGTGCTCAAAACAAAGGGAAAGGTTAAATGGTTAGATCAAAAACAAAAATTCTTTGATCAAAAACAAAATTGTTTTGATCAAAGACAAAATTGCTATGATGAAAGAGAAAATTGCTAAGATCAAAGAGAAAAGTGCTCAAAACAAAGAGAACGGCTAACTGCTATGATGAAAAACAACAATGGATCTGATCAAACACAAAACTGTTTTGATCAAAGACAAAAATATTTTGATCAAAGACAAAATTGCTAAGATCAAAGAGAAAAGTGCTATGATCAAAGAGAAAATTGCCAAAATCAAATGGATAGCTTAAATGGTTATATCAAAACCAAAAATTCTTTGAACAAAAACAAAATTGTTTTGATCAAAGACAAAAATATTTTGATCAAAGACAAAGTTGCTATGATCAAAGAGAAAAGTGCTCAAAACAAAGGGAAAGGCTAACTGCTATGATCCAAAACAAAAATAGATCTGATCAAACACAAAAATGTTTTGATCAAAGACAAAAATATTTTGATCAAAGACAAAGTTTCTATGATCAAAGAGAAAATTGCTATTATCAAAGAGAAAAGTGCCAAAATCAAATGGAAAGGTTAAATGGTTAGATCAAAAACAAAAATTCTTTGATCAAAAACAAAATTGTTTTGATCAACGACAAAGTTGCTATGATCAAAGAGAAAAGTGCTCAAAACAAAGGGAAAGGCTAACTGCTATGATCCAAAACAAAAATGGATCTGATCAAACACAAAACTGTTTTGATCAAAGACAAAAATATTTTGATCAAAGAAAAATTGTTAAGATCAAAGAGAAAAGTGCTATGATCAAAGAGAAAAGTGCCAAAATCAAATGGAAAGGTTAAATGGTTAGATCAAAAACAAAAATTCTTTGATCAAAAACAAAATTGTTTTGATCAAAGACAAAGTTGCTATGATCAAAGAGAAAAGTGCTCAAAACAAAGGGAAAGGCTAACTGCTATGATCCAAAACAAAAATGGATCTGATCAAACACAAAAATGTTTTGATCAAAGACAAAAATATTTTGATCAAAGACAAAGTTGCTATGATCAAAGAGAAAATTGCTATGATCAAAGAGAAAAGTGCCAAAATCAAATGGAAAGGTTAAATGGTTAGATCAAAAACAAAAATTATTTGATCAAAAACAAAATTGTTTTGATCAAAGACAAAGTTGCTATGATCAAAGAGAAAAGTGCTCAAAACAAAGGAAAAGGCTAACTGATATGATCAAAAACAAAATGGATCTGATCAAACACAAAAATGTTTTGATCAAAGACAAAAATATTTTGATCAAAGACAAAGTTGCTATGATCAAAGAGAAAAGTGCTCAAAACAAAGGGAAAGGTTAAATGGTTAGATCAAAAACAAAAATTCTTTGATCAAAAACAAAATTGTTTTGATCAAAGACAAAATTGCTATGATGAAAGAGAAAAGTGCTATGATCAAAGAGAAAATTGCCAAAATCAAATGGATAGCTTAAATGGTTATATCAAAACCAAAAATTCTTTGAACAAAAACAAAATTGTTTTGATCAAAGACAAAAATATTTTGATCAAAGACAAAGTTGCTATGATCAAAGAGAAAAGTGCTCAAAACAAAGGGAAAGGCTAACTGCTATGATCCAAAACAAAAATAGATCTGATCAAACACAAAAATGTTTTGATCAAAGACAAAAATATTTTGATCAAAGACAAAGTTTCTATGATCAAAGAGAAAATTGCTATTATCAAAGAGAAAAGTGCCAAAATCAAATGGAAAGGTTAAATGGTTAGATCAAAAACAAAAATTCTTTGATCAAAAACAAAATTGTTTTGATCAAAGACAAAGTTGCTATGATCAAAGAGAAAAGTGCTCAAAACAAAGGGAAAGGCTAACTGCTATGATCCAAAACAAAAATGGATCTGATCAAACACAAAACTGTTTTGATCAAAGACAAAAATATTTTGATCAAAGAAAAATTGTTAAGATCAAAGAGAAAAGTGCTATGATCAAAGAGAAAAGTGCCAAAATCAAATGGAAAGGTTAAATGGTTAGATCAAAAACAAAAATTCTTTGATCAAAAACAAAATTGTTTTGATCAAAGACAAAGTTGCTATGATCAAAGAGAAAAGTGCTCAAAACAAAGGGAAAGGCTAACTGCTATGATCCAAAACAAAAATGGATCTGATCAAAGTTGCTATGATCAAAGAGAAAATTGCTATGATCAAAGAGAAAAGTGCCAAAATCAAATGGAAAGGTTAAATGGTTAGATCAAAAACAAAAATTATTTGATCAAAAACAAAATTGTTTTGATCAAAGACAAAGTTGCTATGATCAAAGAGAAAAGTGCTCAAAACAAAGGAAAAGGCTAACTGATATGATCAAAAACAAAATGGATCTGATCAAACACAAAAATGTTTTGATCAAAGACAAAAAAATTTTGATCAAAGACAAAATTGCTAAGATCAAAGAGAAAAGTGCTATGATCAAAGAGAAAATTGCCAAAATCAAATGGATAGCTTAAATGGTTAGATCAAAACCAAACATTATTTGATCAAAAACAAAATTGTTTTCATCAAAGACAAAAATATTTTGATCAAAGACAAAGTTGCTATGATCAAAGAGAAAAGTGCCAAAATCAAATGGAAAGGTTAAATGGTTAGATCAAAAACAAAAATTCTTTGATCAAAAACAAAATTGTTTTGATCAAAGACAAAGTTCCTATGATCAAAGAGAAAAGTGCTCAAAACAAAGGAAAAGGCTAACTGATATGATCAAAAACAAAATGGATCTGATCAAAGACAAAAATGTTTTGATCAAAGACAAAAATATTTTGATCAAAGACAAAAATATTTTGATCAAAGACAAAGTTGCTATGATCAAAGAGAAAACTGGTAAGATCAAAGAGAAAAGTGCTAAAATAAAGGGAAAGGCTAACTGCTTTGATCAAAAACAAAATTGCTTTGATCAAAGACAAAATTGCTATGATGAAAGAGAAAATTGCTAAGATCAAAGAGAAAAGTGCTATGATCAAAGAGAAAATTGCCAAAATCAAATGGAAAGGTTAAATGGTTAGATCAAAAACAAATATTCTTTGATCAAAAACAAAATTGTTTTCATCAAAGACAAAAATATTTTGATCAAAGACAAAGTTGCTATGATCAAAGAGAAAAGTGCCAAAATCAAATGGAAAGGTTAAATGGTTAGATCAAAAACAAAAATTCTTTGATCAAAAACAAAATTGTTTTGATCAAAGACAAAGTTCCTATGATCAAAGAGAAAAGTGCTCAAAACAAAGGAAAAGGCTAACTGATATGATCAAAAACAAAATGGATCTGATCAAAGACAAAAATGTTTTGATCAAAGACAAAAATATTTTGATCAAAGACAAAAATATTTTGATCAAAGACAAAGTTGCTATGATCAAAGAGAAAACTGGTAAGATCAAAGAGAAAAGTGCTAAAATAAAGGGAAAGGCTAACTGCTTTGATCAAAAACAAAATTGCTTTGATCAAAGACAAAATTGCTATGATGAAAGAGAAAATTGCTAAGATCAAAGAGAAAAGTGCTATGATCAAAGAGAAAATTGCCAAAATCAAATGGAAAGGTTAAATGGTTAGATCAAAAACAAATATTCTTTGATCAAAAACAAAATTGTTTTCATCAAAGACAAAAATATTTTGATCAAAGACAAAGTTGCTATGATCAAAGAGAAAAGTGCCAAAATCAAATGGAAAGGTTAAATGGTTAGATCAAAAACAAAAATTCTTTGATCAAAAACAAAATTGTTTTGATCAAAGACAAAGTTGCTATGATCAAAGAGAAAAGTGCTCAAAACAAAGGAAAAGGCTAACTGATATGATCAAAAACAAAATGGATCTGATCAAACACAAAAATGTTTTGATCAAAGACAAAAATATTTTGATCAAAGACAAAATTGCTAAGATCAAAGAGAAAAGTGCTATGATCAAAGAGAAAATTGCCAAAATCAAATGGATAGCTTAAATGGTTAGATCAAAACCAAACATTCTTTGATCAAAAACAAAATTGTTTTCATCAAAGACAAAAATATTTTGATCAAAGACAAAGTTGCTATGAACAAAGAGAAAAGTGCCAAAATCAAATGGAAAGGTTAAATGGTTAGATCAAAAACAAAAATTCTTTGATCAAAAACAAAATTGTTTTGATCAAAGACAAAGTTGCTATGATCAAAGAGAAAAGTGCTCAAAACAAAGGAAAAGGCTAACTGATATGATCAAAAACAAAATGGATCTGATCAAACACAAAAATGTTTTGATCAAAGACAAAAATATTTTGATCAAAGACAAAATTGCTAAGATCAAAGAGAAAAGTGCTATGATCAAAGAGAAAATTGCCAAAATCAAATGGATAGCTTAAATGGTTAGATCAAAACCAAACATTATTTGATCAAAAACAAAATTGTTTTCATCAAAGACAAAAATATTTTGATCAAAGACAAAGTTGCTATGATCAAAGAGAAAAGTGCCAAAATCAAATGGAAAGGTTAAATGGTTAGATCAAAAACAAAAATTCTTTGATCAAAAACAAAATTGTTTTGATCAAAGACAAAGTTGCTATGATCAAAGAGAAAAGTGCTCAAAACAAAGGAAAAGGCTAACTGATATGATCAAAAACAAAATGGATCTGATCAAAGACAAAAATGTTTTGATCAAAGACAAAATATTTTGATCAAAGACAAAAATATTTTGATCAAAGACAAAGTTGCTATGATCAAAGAGAAAACTGGTATGATCAAAGAGAAAAGTGCTAAAATCAAAGGGAAAGGCTAACTGCTTTGATCAAAAACAAAATTGCTTTGATCAAAGACAAAATTGCTATGATGAAAGAGAAAATTGCTAAGATCAAAGAGAAAAGTGCTATGATCAAAGAGAAAAGTGCCAAAATCAAATGGAAAGGTTAAATGGTTAGATCAAAAACAAAAATTCTTTGATCAAAAACAAAATTGTTTTGATCAAAGACAAAGTTGCTATGATCAAAGAGAAAAGTGCTCAAAACAAAGGAAAAGGCTAACTGATATGATCAAAAACAAAATGGATCTGATCAAAGACAAAAATGTTTTGATCAAAGACAAAAATATTTTGATCAAAGACAAAAATATTTTGATCAAAGACAAAATTGCTAAGATCAAAGAGAAAAGTGCTATGATCAAAGAGAAAATTGCCAAAATCAAATGGATAGCTTAAATGGTTAGATCAAAACCAAACATTATTTGATCAAAAACAAAATTGTTTTCATCAAAGACAAAAATATTTTGATCAAAGACAAAGTTGCTATGATCAAAGAGAAAAGTGCCAAAATCAAATGGAAAGGTTAAATGGTTAGATCAAAAACAAAAATTCTTTGATCAAAAACAAAATTGTTTTGATCAAAGACAAAGTTGCTATGATCAAAGAGAAAAGTGCTCAAAACAAAGGAAAAGGCTAACTGATATGATCAAAAACAAAATGGATCTGATCAAAGACAAAAATGTTTTGATCAAAGACAAAAATATTTTGATCAAAGACAAAAATATTTTGATCAAAGACAAAGTTGCTATGATCAAAGAGAAAACTGGTATGATCAAAGAGAAAAGTGCTAAAATCAAAGGGAAAGGCTAACTGCTTTGATCAAAAACAAAATTGCTTTGATCAAAGACAAAATTGCTATGATGAAAGAGAAAATTGCTAAGATCAAAGAGACAAGTGCTATGATCAAAGAGAAAATTGCCAAAATCAAATGGAAAGGTTAAATGGTTAGATCAAAAACAAATATTCTTTGATGAAAAACAAAATTGTTTTGATCAAAGACAAAATTGCTATGATCAAAGAGAAAAGTGCTCAAAACAAAGGAAAAGGCTAACTGATATGATCAAAAACAAAATGGATCTGATCAAACACAAAAATGTTTTGATCAAAGACAAAAATATTTTGATCAAAGACAAAATTGCTAAGATCAAAGAGAAAAGTGCTATGATCAAAGAGAAAATTGCCAAAATCAAATGGATAGCTTAAATGGTTAGATCAAAACCAAACATTATTTGATCAAAAACAAAATTGTTTTCATCAAAGACAAAAATATTTTGATCAAAGACAAAGTTGCTATGATCAAAGAGAAAAGTGCCAAAATCAAATGGAAAGGTTAAATGGTTAGATCAAAAACAAAAATTCTTTGATCAAAAACAAAATTGTTTTGATCAAAGACAAAGTTGCTATGATCAAAGAGAAAAGTGCTCAAAACAAAGGAAAAGGCTAACTGATATGATCAAAAACAAAATGGATCTGATCAAAGACAAAAATGTTTTGATCAAAGACAAAAATATTTTGATCAAAGACAAAAATATTTTGATCAAAGACAAAGTTGCTATGATGAAAGAGAAAATTGCTAAGATCAAAGAGAAAAGTGCTCAAAACAAAGAGAACGGCTAACTGCTATGATGAAAAACAACAATGGATCTGATCAAACACAAAACTGTTTTGATCAAAGACAAAAATATTTTGATCAAAGACAAAATTGCTAAGATCAAAGAGAAAAGTGCTATGATCAAAGAGAAAATTGCCAAAATCAAATGGATAGCTTAAATGGTTATATCAAAACCAAAAATTCTTTGAACAAAAACAAAATTGTTTTGATCAAAGACAAAAATATTTTGATCAAAGACAAAGTTGCTATGATCAAAGAGAAAAGTGCTCAAAACAAAGGGAAAGGCTAACTGCTATGATCCAAAACAAAAATAGATCTGATCAAACACAAAAATGTTTTGATCAAAGACAAAAATATTTTGATCAAAGACAAAGTTTCTATGATCAAAGAGAAAATTGCTATTATCAAAGAGAAAAGTGCCAAAATCAAATGGAAAGGTTAAATGGTTAGATCAAAAACAAAAATTCTTTGATCAAAAACAAAATTGTTTTGATCAAAGACAAAGTTGCTATGATCAAAGAGAAAAGTGCTCAAAACAAAGGGAAAGGCTAACTGCTATGATCCAAAACAAAAATGGATCTGATCAAACACAAAACTGTTTTGATCAAAGACAAAAATATTTTGATCAAAGAAAAATTGCTAAGATCAAAGAGAAAAGTGCTATGATCAAAGAGAAAATTGCCAAAATCAAATGGATAGCTTAAATGGTTATATCAAAAACAAAAATTCTTTGATCAAAAACAAAATTGTTTTGATCAAAGACAAAGTTGCTATGATCAAAGAGAAAAGTGCTCAAAACAAAGGGAAAGGCTAACTGCTATGATCCAAAACAAAAATGGATCTGATCAAACACAAAAATGTTTTGATCAAAGACAAAAATATTTTGATCAAAGACAAAGTTGCTATGATCAAAGAGAAAATTGCTATGATCAAAGAGAAAAGTGCCAAAATCAAATGGAAAGGTTAAATGGTTAGATCAAAAACAAAAATTATTTGATCAAAAACAAAATTGTTTTGATCAAAGACAAAGTTGCTATGATCAAAGAGAAAAGTGCTCAAAACAAAGGAAAAGGCTAACTGATATGATCAAAAACAAAATGGATCTGATCAAACACAAAAATGTTTTGATCAAAGACAAAAATATTTTGATCAAAGACAAAATTGCTAAGATCAAAGAGAAAAGTGCTATGATCAAAGAGAAAATTGCCAAAATCAAATGGATAGCTTAAATGGTTAGATCAAAACCAAACATTATTTGATCAAAAACAAAATTGTTTTCATCAAAGACAAAAATATTTTGATCAAAGACAAAGTTGCTATGATCAAAGAGAAAAGTGCCAAAATCAAATGGAAAGGTTAAATGGTTAGATCAAAAACAAAAATTCTTTGATCAAAAACAAAATTGTTTTGATCAAAGACAAAGTTGCTATGATCAAAGAGAAAAGTGCTCAAAACAAAGGAAAAGGCTAACTGATATGATCAAAAACAAAATGGATCTGATCAAAGACAAAAATGTTTTGATCAAAGACAAAAATATTTTGATCAAAGACAAAAATATTTTGATCAAAGACAAAGTTGCTATGATCAAAGAGAAAACTGGTAAGATCAAAGAGAAAAGTGCTAAAATAAAGGGAAAGGCTAACTGCTTTGATCAAAAACAAAATTGCTTTGATCAAAGACAAAATTGCTATGATGAAAGAGAAAATTGCTAAGATCAAAGAGAAAAGTGCTATGATCAAAGAGAAAATTGCCAAAATCAAATGGAAAGGTTAAATGGTTAGATCAAAAACAAATATTCTTTGATCAAAAACAAAATTGTTTTCATCAAAGACAAAAATATTTTGATCAAAGACAAAGTTGCTATGATCAAAGAGAAAAGTGCCAAAATCAAATGGAAAGGTTAAATGGTTAGATCAAAAACAAAAATTCTTTGATCAAAAACAAAATTGTTTTGATCAAAGACAAAGTTGCTATGATCAAAGAGAAAAGTGCTCAAAACAAAGGAAAAGGCTAACTGATATGATCAAAAACAAAATGGATCTGATCAAACACAAAAATGTTTTGATCAAAGACAAAAATATTTTGATCAAAGACAAAATTGCTAAGATCAAAGAGAAAAGTGCTATGATCAAAGAGAAAATTGCCAAAATCAAATGGATAGCTTAAATGGTTAGATCAAAACCAAACATTCTTTGATCAAAAACAAAATTGTTTTCATCAAAGACAAAAATATTTTGATCAAAGACAAAGTTGCTATGAACAAAGAGAAAAGTGCCAAAATCAAATGGAAAGGTTAAATGGTTAGATCAAAAACAAAAATTCTTTGATCAAAAACAAAATTGTTTTGATCAAAGACAAAGTTGCTATGATCAAAGAGAAAATTGCTATGATCAAAGAGAAAAGTGCCAAAATCAAATGGAAAGGTTAAATGGTTAGATCAAAAACAAAAATTCTTTGATCAAAAACAAAATTGTTTTGATCAAAGACAAAGTTGCTATGATCAAAGAGAAAAGTGCTCAAAACAAAGGGAAAGGCTAACTGCTATGATCCAAAACAAAAATGGATCTGATCAAACACAAAAATGTTTTGATCAAAGACAAAAATATTTTGATCAAAGACAAAGTTGCTATGATCAAAGAGAAAATTGCTATGATCAAAGAGAAAAGTGCCAAAATCAAATGGAAAGGTTAAATGGTTAGATCAAAAACAAAAATTATTTGATCAAAAACAAAATTGTTTTGATCAAAGACAAAGTTGCTATGATCAAAGAGAAAAGTGCTCAAAACAAAGGAAAAGGCTAACTGATATGATCAAAAACAAAATGGATCTGATCAAACACAAAAATGTTTTGATCAAAGACAAAAATATTTTGATCAAAGACAAAATTGCTAAGATCAAAGAGAAAAGTGCTATGATCAAAGAGAAAATTGCCAAAATCAAATGGATAGCTTAAATGGTTAGATCAAAACCAAACATTATTTGATCAAAAACAAAATTGTTTTCATCAAAGACAAAAATATTTTGATCAAAGACAAAGTTGCTATGATCAAAGAGAAAAGTGCCAAAATCAAATGGAAAGGTTAAATGGTTAGATCAAAAACAAAAATTCTTTGATCAAAAACAAAATTGTTTTGATCAAAGACAAAGTTGCTATGATCAAAGAGAAAAGTGCTCAAAACAAAGGAAAAGGCTAACTGATATGATCAAAAACAAAATGGATCTGATCAAAGACAAAAATGTTTTGATCAAAGACAAAAATATTTTGATCAAAGACAAAAATATTTGATCAAAGACAAAGTTGCTATGATCAAAGAGAAAACTGGTAAGATCAAAGAGAAAAGTGCTAAAATAAAGGGAAAGGCTAACTGCTTTGATCAAAAACAAAATTGCTTTGATCAAAGACAAAATTGCTATGATGAAAGAGAAAATTGCTAAGATCAAAGAGAAAAGTGCTATGATCAAAGAGAAAATTGCCAAAATCAAATGGAAAGGTTAAATGGTTAGATCAAAAACAAATATTCTTTGATCAAAAACAAAATTGTTTTCATCAAAGACAAAAATATTTTGATCAAAGACAAAGTTGCTATGATCAAAGAGAAAAGTGCCAAAATCAAATGGAAAGGTTAAATGGTTAGATCAAAAACAAAAATTCTTTGATCAAAAACAAAATTGTTTTGATCAAAGACAAAGTTCCTATGATCAAAGAGAAAAGTGCTCAAAACAAAGGAAAAGGCTAACTGATATGATCAAAAACAAAATGGATCTGATCAAAGACAAAAATGTTTTGATCAAAGACAAAAATATTTTGATCAAAGACAAAAATATTTTGATCAAAGACAAAGTTGCTATGATCAAAGAGAAAACTGGTAAGATCAAAGAGAAAAGTGCTAAAATAAAGGGAAAGGCTAACTGCTTTGATCAAAAACAAAATTGCTTTGATCAAAGACAAAATTGCTATGATGAAAGAGAAAATTGCTAAGATCAAAGAGAAAAGTGCTATGATCAAAGAGAAAATTGCCAAAATCAAATGGAAAGGTTAAATGGTTAGATCAAAAACAAATATTCTTTGATCAAAAACAAAATTGTTTTCATCAAAGACAAAAATATTTTGATCAAAGACAAAGTTGCTATGATCAAAGAGAAAAGTGCCAAAATCAAATGGAAAGGTTAAATGGTTAGATCAAAAACAAAAATTCTTTGATCAAAAACAAAATTGTTTTGATCAAAGACAAAGTTGCTATGATCAAAGAGAAAAGTGCTCAAAACAAAGGAAAAGGCTAACTGATATGATCAAAAACAAAATGGATCTGATCAAACACAAAAATGTTTTGATCAAAGACAAAAATATTTTGATCAAAGACAAAATTGCTAAGATCAAAGAGAAAAGTGCTATGATCAAAGAGAAAATTGCCAAAATCAAATGGATAGCTTAAATGGTTAGATCAAAACCAAACATTCTTTGATCAAAAACAAAATTGTTTTCATCAAAGACAAAAATATTTTGATCAAAGACAAAGTTGCTATGAACAAAGAGAAAAGTGCCAAAATCAAATGGAAAGGTTAAATGGTTAGATCAAAAACAAAAATTCTTTGATCAAAAACAAAATTGTTTTGATCAAAGACAAAGTTGCTATGATCAAAGAGAAAAGTGCTCAAAACAAAGGAAAAGGCTAACTGATATGATCAAAAACAAAATGGATCTGATCAAACACAAAAATGTTTTGATCAAAGACAAAAATATTTTGATCAAAGACAAAATTGCTAAGATCAAAGAGAAAAGTGCTATGATCAAAGAGAAAATTGCCAAAATCAAATGGATAGCTTAAATGGTTAGATCAAAACCAAACATTATTTGATCAAAAACAAAATTGTTTTCATCAAAGACAAAAATATTTTGATCAAAGACAAAGTTGCTATGATCAAAGAGAAAAGTGCCAAAATCAAATGGAAAGGTTAAATGGTTAGATCAAAAACAAAAATTCTTTGATCAAAAACAAAATTGTTTTGATCAAAGACAAAGTTGCTATGATCAAAGAGAAAAGTGCTCAAAACAAAGGAAAAGGCTAACTGATATGATCAAAAACAAAATGGATCTGATCAAAGACAAAAATGTTTTGATCAAAGACAAAAATATTTTGATCAAAGACAAAAATATTTTGATCAAAGACAAAGTTGCTATGATCAAAGAGAAAACTGGTATGATCAAAGAGAAAAGTGCTAAAATCAAAGGGAAAGGCTAACTGCTTTGATCAAAAACAAAATTGCTTTGATCAAAGACAAAATTGCTATGATGAAAGAGAAAATTGCTAAGATCAAAGAGAAAAGTGCTATGATCAAAGAGAAAAGTGCCAAAATCAAATGGAAAGGTTAAATGGTTAGATCAAAAACAAAAATTCTTTGATCAAAAACAAAATTGTTTTGATCAAAGACAAAGTTGCTATGATCAAAGAGAAAAGTGCTCAAAACAAAGGAAAAGGCTAACTGATATGATCAAAAACAAAATGGATCTGATCAAAGACAAAAATGTTTTGATCAAAGACAAAAATATTTTGATCAAAGACAAAAATATTTTGATCAAAGACAAAATTGCTAAGATCAAAGAGAAAAGTGCTATGATCAAAGAGAAAATTGCCAAAATCAAATGGATAGCTTAAATGGTTAGATCAAAACCAAACATTATTTGATCAAAAACAAAATTGTTTTCATCAAAGACAAAAATATTTTGATCAAAGACAAAGTTGCTATGATCAAAGAGAAAAGTGCCAAAATCAAATGGAAAGGTTAAATGGTTAGATCAAAAACAAAAATTCTTTGATCAAAAACAAAATTGTTTTGATCAAAGACAAAGTTGCTATGATCAAAGAGAAAAGTGCCAAAAACAAAGGAAAGGCTAACTGATATGATCAAAAACAAAATGGATCTGATCAAAGACAAAAATGTTTTGATCAAAGACAAAAATATTTTGATCAAAGACAAAAATATTTTGATCAAAGACAAAGTTGCTATGATCAAAGAGAAAACTGGTATGATCAAAGAGAAAAGTGCTAAAATCAAAGGGAAAGGCTAACTGCTTTGATCAAAAACAAAATTGCTTTGATCAAAGACAAAATTGCTATGATGAAGAGAAAATTGCTAAGATCAAAGAGAAAAGTGCTATGATCAAAGAGAAAATTGCCAAAATCAAATGGAAAGGTTAAATGGTTAGATCAAAAACAAATATTCTTTGATGAAAAACAAAATTGTTTTGATCAAAGACAAAATTGCTATGATCAAAGAGAAAAGTGCTCAAAACAAAGGAAAAGGCTAACTGATATGATCAAAAACAAAATGGATCTGATCAAACACAAAAATGTTTTGATCAAAGACAAAAATATTTTGATCAAAGACAAAATTGCTAAGATCAAAGAGAAAAGTGCTATGATCAAAGAGAAAATTGCCAAAATCAAATGGATAGCTTAAATGGTTAGATCAAAACCAAACATTATTTGATCAAAAACAAAATTGTTTTCATCAAAGACAAAAATATTTTGATCAAAGACAAAGTTGCTATGATCAAAGAGAAAAGTGCCAAAATCAAATGGAAAGGTTAAATGGTTAGATCAAAAACAAAAATTCTTTGATCAAAAACAAAATTGTTTTGATCAAAGACAAAGTTGCTATGATCAAAGAGAAAAGTGCTCAAAACAAAGGAAAAGGCTAACTGATATGATCAAAAACAAAATGGATCTGATCAAAGACAAAAATGTTTTGATCAAAGACAAAAATATTTTGATCAAAGACAAAAATATTTTGATCAAAGACAAAGTTGCTATGATGAAAGAGAAAATTGCTAAGATCAAAGAGAAAAGTGCTCAAAACAAAGAGAACGGCTAACTGCTATGATGAAAAACAACAATGGATCTGATCAAACACAAAACTGTTTTGATCAAAGACAAAAATATTTTGATCAAAGACAAAATTGCTAAGATCAAAGAGAAAAGTGCTATGATCAAAGAGAAAATTGCCAAAATCAAATGGATAGCTTAAATGGTTATATCAAAACCAAAAATTCTTTGAACAAAAACAAAATTGTTTTGATCAAAGACAAAAATATTTTGATCAAAGACAAAGTTGCTATGATCAAAGAGAAAAGTGCTCAAAACAAAGGGAAAGGCTAACTGCTATGATCCAAAACAAAAATAGATCTGATCAAACACAAAAATGTTTTGATCAAAGACAAAAATATTTTGATCAAAGACAAAGTTTCTATGATCAAAGAGAAAATTGCTATTATCAAAGAGAAAGTGCCAAAATCAAATGGAAAGGTTAAATGGTTAGATCAAAAACAAAAATTCTTTGATCAAAAACAAAATTGTTTTGATCAAAGACAAAGTTGCTATGATCAAAGAGAAAAGTGCTCAAAACAAAGGGAAAGGCTAACTGCTATGATCCAAAACAAAAATGGATCTGATCAAACACAAAACTGTTTTGATCAAAGACAAAAATATTTTGATCAAAGAAAAATTGCTAAGATCAAAGAGAAAAGTGCTATGATCAAAGAGAAAATTGCCAAAATCAAATGGATAGCTTAAATGGTTATATCAAAAACAAAAATTCTTTGATCAAAAACAAAATTGTTTTGATCAAAGACAAAGTTGCTATGATCAAAGAGAAAAGTGCTCAAAACAAAGGGAAAGGCTAACTGCTATGATCCAAAACAAAATGGATCTGATCAAACACAAAAATGTTTTGATCAAAGACAAAAATATTTTGATCAAAGACAAAGTTGCTATGATCAAAGAGAAAATTGCTATGATCAAAGAGAAAAGTGCCAAAATCAAATGGAAAGGTTAAATGGTTAGATCAAAACAAAAATTATTTGATCAAAAACAAAATTGTTTTGATCAAAGACAAAGTTGCTATGATCAAAGAGAAAGTGCTCAAAACAAAGGAAAAGGCTAACTGATATGATCAAAAACAAAATGGATCTGATCAAACACAAAAATGTTTTGATCAAAGACAAAAATATTTTGATCAAAGACAAAATTGCTAAGATCAAAGAGAAAAGTGCTATGATCAAAGAGAAAATTGCCAAAATCAAATGGATAGCTTAAATGGTTAGATCAAAACCAAACATTATTTGATCAAAAACAAAATTGTTTTCATCAAAGACAAAAATATTTTGATCAAAGACAAAGTTGCTATGATCAAAGAGAAAAGTGCCAAAATCAAATGGAAAGGTTAAATGGTTAGATCAAAAACAAAAATTCTTTGATCAAAAACAAAATTGTTTTGATCAAAGACAAAGTTGCTATGATCAAAGAGAAAAGTGCTCAAAACAAAGGAAAAGGCTAACTGATATGATCAAAAACAAAATGGATCTGATCAAAGACAAAAATGTTTTGATCAAAGACAAAAATATTTTGATCAAAGACAAAAATATTTTGATCAAAGACAAAGTTGCTATGATCAAAGAGAAAACTGGTAAGATCAAAGAGAAAAGTGCTAAAATAAAGGGAAAGGCTAACTGCTTTGATCAAAAACAAAATTGCTTTGATCAAAGACAAAATTGCTATGATGAAAGAGAAAATTGCTAAGATCAAAGAGAAAAGTGCTATGATCAAAGAGGAAAATTGCCAAAATCAAATGGAAAGGTTAAATGGTTAGATCAAAAACAAATATTCTTTGATCAAAAACAAAATTGTTTTCATCAAAGACAAAAATATTTTGATCAAAGACAAAGTTGCTATGATCAAAGAGAAAAGTGCCAAAATCAAATGGAAAGGTTAAATGGTTAGATCAAAAACAAAAATTCTTTGATCAAAAACAAAATTGTTTTGATCAAAGACAAAGTTGCTATGATCAAAGAGAAAAGTGCTCAAAACAAAGGAAAAGGCTAACTGATATGATCAAAAACAAAATGGATCTGATCAAACACAAAAATGTTTTGATCAAAGACAAAAATATTTTGATCAAAGACAAAATTGCTAAGATCAAAGAGAAAAGTGCTATGATCAAAGAGAAAATTGCCAAAATCAAATGGATAGCTTAAATGGTTAGATCAAAACCAAACATTCTTTGATCAAAAACAAAATTGTTTTCATCAAAGACAAAAATATTTTGATCAAAGACAAAGTTGCTATGAACAAAGAGAAAAGTGCCAAAATCAAATGGAAAGGTTAAATGGTTAGATCAAAAACAAAAATTCTTTGATCAAAAACAAAATTGTTTTGATCAAAGACAAAGTTGCTATGATCAAAGAGAAAATTGCTATGATCAAAGAGAAAAGTGCCAAAATCAAATGGAAAGGTTAAATGGTTAGATCAAAAACAAAAATTCTTTGATCAAAAACAAAATTGTTTTGATCAAAGACAAAGTTGCTATGATCAAAGAGAAAAGTGCTCAAAACAAAGGGAAAGGCTAACTGCTATGATCCAAAACAAAAATGGATCTGATCAAACACAAAAATGTTTTGATCAAAGACAAAAATATTTTGATCAAAGACAAAGTTGCTATGATCAAAGAGAAAATTGCTATGATCAAAGAGAAAAGTGCCAAAATCAAATGGAAAGGTTAAATGGTTAGATCAAAAACAAAAATTATTTGATCAAAAACAAAATTGTTTTGATCAAAGACAAAGTTGCTATGATCAAAGAGAAAAGTGCTCAAAACAAAGGAAAAGGCTAACTGATATGATCAAAAACAAAATGGATCTGATCAAACACAAAAATGTTTTGATCAAAGACAAAAATATTTTGATCAAAGACAAAATTGCTAAGATCAAAGAGAAAAGTGCTATGATCAAAGAGAAAATTGCCAAAATCAAATGGATAGCTTAAATGGTTAGATCAAAACCAAACATTATTTGATCAAAAACAAAATTGTTTTCATCAAAGACAAAAATATTTTGATCAAAGACAAAGTTGCTATGATCAAAGAGAAAAGTGCCAAAATCAAATGGAAAGGTTAAATGGTTAGATCAAAAACAAAAATTCTTTGATCAAAAACAAAATTGTTTTGATCAAAGACAAAGTTGCTATGATCAAAGAGAAAAGTGCTCAAAACAAAGAAAAAGGCTAACTGATATGATCAAAAACAAAATGGATCTGATCAAAGACAAAAATGTTTTGATCAAAGACAAAAATATTTTGATCAAAGACAAAAATATTTTGATCAAAGACAAAGTTGCTATGATCAAAGAGAAAACTGGTAAGATCAAAGAGAAAAGTGCTAAAATAAAGGGAAAGGCTAACTGCTTTGATCAAAAACAAAATTGCTTTGATCAAAGACAAAATTGCTATGATGAAAGAGAAAATTGCTAAGATCAAAGAGAAAAGTGCTATGATCAAAGAGAAAATTGCCAAAATCAAATGGAAAGGTTAAATGGTTAGATCAAAAACAAATATTCTTTGATCAAAAACAAAATTGTTTTCATCAAAGACAAAAATATTTTGATCAAAGACAAAGTTGCTATGATCAAAGAGAAAAGTGCCAAAATCAAATGGAAAGGTTAAATGGTTAGATCAAAAACAAAAATTCTTTGATCAAAAACAAAATTGTTTTGATCAAAGACAAAGTTGCTATGATCAAAGAGAAAAGTGCTCAAAACAAAGGAAAAGGCTAACTGATATGATCAAAACAAAATGGATCTGATCAAACACAAAAATGTTTTGATCAAAGACAAAAATATTTTGATCAAAGACAAAATTGCTAAGATCAAAGAGAAAAGTGCTATGATCAAAGAGAAAATTGCCAAAATCAAATGGATAGCTTAAATGGTTAGATCAAAACCAAACATTCTTTGATCAAAAACAAAATTGTTTTCATCAAAGACAAAAATATTTTGATCAAAGACAAAGTTGCTATGAACAAAGAGAAAAGTGCCAAAATCAAATGGAAAGGTTAAATGGTTAGATCAAAAACAAAAATTCTTTGATCAAAAACAAAATTGTTTTGATCAAAGACAAAGTTGCTATGATCAAAGAGAAAAGTGCTCAAAACAAAGGAAAAGGCTAACTGATATGATCAAAAACAAAATGGATCTGATCAAACACAAAAATGTTTTGATCAAAGACAAAAATATTTTGATCAAAGACAAAATTGCTAAGATCAAAGAGAAAAGTGCTATGATCAAAGAGAAAATTGCCAAAATCAAATGGATAGCTTAAATGGTTAGATCAAAACCAAACATTATTTGATCAAAAACAAAATTGTTTTCATCAAAGACAAAAATATTTTGATCAAAGACAAAGTTGCTATGATCAAAGAGAAAAGTGCCAAAATCAAATGGAAAGGTTAAATGGTTAGATCAAAAACAAAAATTCTTTGATCAAAAACAAAATTGTTTTGATCAAAGACAAAGTTGCTATGATCAAAGAGAAAAGTGCTCAAAACAAAGGAAAAGGCTAACTGATATGATCAAAAACAAAATGGATCTGATCAAAGACAAAAATGTTTTGATCAAAGACAAAATATTTTGATCAAAGACAAAAATATTTTGATCAAAGACAAAGTTGCTATGATCAAAGAGAAAACTGGTATGATCAAAGAGAAAAGTGCTAAAATCAAAGGGAAAGGCTAACTGCTTTGATCAAAAACAAAATTGCTTTGATCAAAGACAAAATTGCTATGATGAAAGAGAAAATTGCTAAGATCAAAGAGAAAAGTGCTATGATCAAAGAGAAAATTGCCAAAATCAAATGGAAAGGTTAAATGGTTAGATCAAAAACAAATATTCTTTGATCAAAAACAAAATTGTTTTGATCAAAGACAAAATTGCTATGATCAAAGAGAAAAGTGCTCAAAACAAAGGAAAAGGCTAACTGATATGATCAAAAACAAAATGGATCTGATCAAACACAAAAATGTTTTGATCAAAGACAAAAATATTTTGATCAAAGACAAAATTGCTAAGATCAAAGAGAAAAGTGCTATGATCAAAGAGAAAATTGCCAAAATCAAATGGATAGCTTAAATGGTTAGATCAAAACCAAACATTATTTGATCAAAAACAAAATTGTTTTCATCAAAGACAAAAATATTTTGATCAAAGACAAAGTTGCTATGATCAAAGAGAAAAGTGCCAAAATCAAATGGAAAGGTTAAATGGTTAGATCAAAAACAAAAATTCTTTGATCAAAAACAAAATTGTTTTGATCAAAGACAAAGTTGCTATGATCAAAGAGAAAAGTGCTCAAAACAAAGGAAAAGGCTAACTGATATGATCAAAAACAAAATGGATCTGATCAAAGACAAAAATGTTTTGATCAAAGACAAAAATATTTTGATCAAAGACAAAAATATTTTGATCAAAGACAAAGTTGCTATGATCAAAGAGAAAACTGGTAAGATCAAAGAGAAAAGTGCTAAAATAAAGGGAAAGGCTAACTGCTTTGATCAAAAACAAAATTGCTTTGATCAAAGACAAAATTGCTATGATGAAAGAGAAAATTGCTAAGATCAAAGAGAAAAGTGCTATGATCAAAGAGAAAATTGCCAAAATCAAATGGAAAGGTTAAATGGTTAGATCAAAAACAAATATTCTTTGATCAAAAACAAAATTGTTTTCGTCAAAGACAAAAATATTTTGATCAAAGACAAAGTTGCTATGATCAAAGAGAAAAGTGCCAAAATCAAATGGAAAGGTTAAATGGTTAGATCAAAAACAAAAATTCTTTGATCAAAAACAAAATTGTTTTGATCAAAGACAAAGTTGCTATGATCAAAGAGAAAAGTGCTCAAAACAAAGGAAAAGGCTAACTGATATGATCAAAAACAAAATGGATCTGATCAAACACAAAAATGTTTTGATCAAAGACAAAAATATTTTGATCAAAGACAAAATTGCTAAGATCAAAGAGAAAAGTGCTATGATCAAAGAGAAAATTGCCAAAATCAAATGGATAGCTTAAATGGTTAGATCAAAACCAAACATTCTTTGATCAAAAACAAAATTGTTTTCATCAAAGACAAAAATATTTTGATCAAAGACAAAGTTGCTATGATCAAAGAGAAAAGTGCCAAAATCAAATGGAAAGGTTAAATGGTTAGATCAAAAACAAAAATTCTTTGATCAAAAACAAAATTGTTTTGATCAAAGACAAAGTTGCTATGATCAAAGAGAAAAGTGCTCAAAACAAAGGAAAAGGCTAACTGATATGATCAAAAACAAAATGGATCTGATCAAACACAAAAATGTTTTGATCAAAGACAAAAATATTTTGATCAAAGACAAAATTGCTAAGATCAAAGAGAAAAGTGCTATGATCAAAGAGAAAATTGCCAAAATCAAATGGATAGCTTAAATGGTTAGATCAAAACCAAACATTATTTGATCAAAAACAAAATTGTTTTCATCAAAGACAAAAATATTTTGATCAAAGACAAAGTTGCTATGATCAAAGAGAAAAGTGCCAAAATCAAATGGAAAGGTTAAATGGTTAGATCAAAAACAAAAATTCTTTGATCAAAAACAAAATTGTTTTGATCAAAGACAAAGTTGCTATGATCAAAGAGAAAAGTGCTCAAAACAAAGGAAAAGGCTAACTGATATGATCAAAAACAAAATGGATCTGATCAAAGACAAAAATGTTTAGATCAAAGACAAAAATATTTTGATCAAAGACAAAAATATTTTGATCAAAGACAAAGTTGCTATGATCAAAGAGAAAACTGGTATGATCAAAGAGAAAAGTGCTAAAATCAAAGGGAAAGGCTAACTGCTTTGATCAAAAAAATTGCTTTGATCAAAGACAAAATTGCTATGATGAAAGAGAAAATTGCTAAGATCAAAGAGAAAAGTGCTATGATCAAAGAGAAAATTGCCAAAATCAAATGGAAAGGTTAAATGGTTAGATCAAAAACAAATATTCTTTGATCAAAAACAAAATTGTTTTGATCAAAGACAAAATTGCTATGATCAAAGAGAAAAGTGCTCAAAACAAAGGAAAAGGCTAACTGATATGATCAAAAACAAAATGGATCTGATCAAACACAAAAATGTTTTGATCAAAGACAAAATTGCTAAGATCAAAGAGAAAAGTGCTATGATCAAAGAGAAAATTGCCAAAATCAAATGGATAGCTTAAATGGTTAGATCAAAACCAAACAAAAACAAAATTGTTTTGATCAAAGACAAAGTTGCTATGATCAAAGAGAAAAGTGCTCAAAACAAAGGAAAAGGCTAACTGATATGATCAAAAACAAAATGGATCTGATCAAAGACAAAAATGTTTAGATCAAAGACAAAAATATTTTGATCAAAGACAAAAATATTTTGATCAAAGACAAAGTTGCTATGATCAAAGAGAAAACTGGTATGATCAAAGAGAAAAGTGCTAAAATCAAAGGGAAAGGCTAACTGCTTTGATCAAAAAAATTGCTTTGATCAAAGACAAAATTGCTATGATGAAAGAGAAAATTGCTAAGATCAAAGAGAAAAGTGCTATGATCAAAGAGAAAATTGCCAAAATCAAATGGAAAGGTTAAATGGTTAGATCAAAAACAAATATTCTTTGATCAAAAACAAAATTGTTTTGATCAAAGACAAAATTGCTATGATCAAAGAGAAAAGTGCTCAAAACAAAGGAAAAGGCTAACTGATATGATCAAAAACAAAATGGATCTGATCAAACACAAAAATGTTTTGATCAAAGACAAAATTGCTAAGATCAAAGAGAAAAGTGCTATGATCAAAGAGAAAATTGCCAAAATCAAATGGATAGCTTAAATGGTTAGATCAAAACCAAACATTATTTGATCAAAAACAAAATTGTTTTCATCAAAGACAAAAATATTTTGATCAAAGACAAAGTTGCTATGATCAAAGAGAAAAGTGCCAAAATCAAATGGAAAGGTTAAATGGTTAGATCAAAAACAAAAATTCTTTGATCAAAAACAAAATTGTTTTGATCAAAGACAAAGTTGCTATGATCAAAGAGAAAAGTGCTCAAAACAAAGGAAAAGGCTAACTGATATGATCAAAAACAAAATGGATCTGATCAAAGACAAAAATGTTTTGATCAAAGACAAAAATATTTTGATCAAAGACAAAAATATTTTGATCAAAGACAAAGTTGCTATGATCAAAGAGAAAACTGGTAAGATCAAAGAGAAAAGTGCTAAAATAAAGGGAAAGGCTAACTGCTTTGATCAAAAACAAAATTGCTTTGATCAAAGACAAAATTGCTATGATGAAAGAGAAAATTGCTAAGATCAAAGAGAAAAGTGCTATGATCAAAGAGAAAATTGCCAAAATCAAATGGAAAGGTTAAATGGTTAGATCAAAAACAAATATTCTTTGATCAAAAACAAAATTGTTTTCGTCAAAGACAAAAATATTTTGATCAAAGACAAAGTTGCTATGATCAAAGAGAAAAGTGCCAAAATCAAATGGAAAGGTTAAATGGTTAGATCAAAAACAAAAATTCTTTGATCAAAAACAAAATTGTTTTGATCAAAGACAAAGTTGCTATGATCAAAGAGAAAAGTGCTCAAAACAAAGGAAAAGGCTAACTGATATGATCAAAAACAAAATGGATCTGATCAAACACAAAAATGTTTTGATCAAAGACAAAAATATTTTGATCAAAGACAAAATTGCTAAGATCAAAGAGAAAAGTGCTATGATCAAAGAGAAAATTGCCAAAATCAAATGGATAGCTTAAATGGTTAGATCAAAACCAAACATTCTTTGATCAAAAACAAAATTGTTTTCATCAAAGACAAAAATATTTTGATCAAAGACAAAGTTGCTATGATCAAAGAGAAAAGTGCCAAAATCAAATGGAAAGGTTAAATGGTTAGATCAAAAACAAAAATTCTTTGATCAAAAACAAAATTGTTTTGATCAAAGACAAAGTTGCTATGATCAAAGAGAAAAGTGCTCAAAACAAAGGAAAAGGCTAACTGATATGATCAAAAACAAAATGGATCTGATCAAACACAAAAATGTTTTGATCAAAGACAAAAATATTTTGATCAAAGACAAAATTGCTAAGATCAAAGAGAAAAGTGCTATGATCAAAGAGAAAATTGCCAAAATCAAATGGATAGCTTAAATGGTTAGATCAAAACCAAACATTATTTGATCAAAAACAAAATTGTTTTCATCAAAGACAAAAATATTTTGATCAAAGACAAAGTTGCTATGATCAAAGAGAAAAGTGCCAAAATCAAATGGAAAGGTTAAATGGTTAGATCAAAAACAAAAATTCTTTGATCAAAAACAAAATTGTTTTGATCAAAGACAAAGTTGCTATGATCAAAGAGAAAAGTGCTCAAAACAAAGGAAAAGGCTAACTGATATGATCAAAAACAAAATGGATCTGATCAAAGACAAAAATGTTTAGATCAAAGACAAAAATATTTTGATCAAAGACAAAAATATTTTGATCAAAGACAAAGTTGCTATGATCAAAGAGAAAACTGGTATGATCAAAGAGAAAAGTGCTAAAATCAAAGGGAAAGGCTAACTGCTTTGATCAAAAACAAAATTGCTTTGATCAAAGACAAAATTGCTATGATGAAAGAGAAAATTGCTAAGATCAAAGAGAAAAGTGCTATGATCAAAGAGAAAATTGCCAAAATCAAATGGAAAGGTTAAATGGTTAGATCAAAAACAAATATTCTTTGATCAAAAACAAAATTGTTTTCATCAAAGACAAAAATATTTTGATCAAAGACAAAGTTGCTATGATCAAAGAGAAAAGTGCCAAAATCAAATGGAAAGGTTAAATGGTTAGATCAAAAACAAAAATTCTTTGATCAAAAACAAAATTGTTTTGATCAAAGACAAAGTTGCTATGATCAAAGAGAAAAGTGCTCAAAACAAAGGAAAAGGCTAACTGATATGATCAAAAACAAAATGGATCTGATCAAAGACAAAAATGTTTTGATCAAAGACAAAAATATTTTGATCAAAGACAAAAATATTTTGATCAAAGAAAAAGTTGCTATGATCAAAGAGAAATCTGGTATGATCAAAGAGAAAAGTGCTCAAAACAAAGGAAAAGGCTAACTGATATGATCAAAAACAAAATGGATCTGATCAAACACAAAAATGTTTTGATCAAAGACAAAAATATTTTGATCAAAGACAAAATTGCTAAGATCAAAGAGAAAAGTGCTATGATCAAAGAGAAAATTGCCAAAATCAAATGGATAGCTTAAATGGTTAGATCAAAACCAAACATTCTTTGATCAAAAACAAAATTGTTTTCATCAAAGACAAAAATATTTTGATCAAAGACAAAGTTGCTATGATCAAAGAGAAAAGTGCCAAAATCAAATGGAAAGGTTAAATGGTTAGATCAAAAACAAAAATTCTTTGATCAAAAACAAAATTGTTTTGATCAAAGACAAAGTTGCTATGATCAAAGAGAAAAGTGCTCAAAACAAAGGAAAAGGCTAACTGATATGATCAAAAACAAAATGGATCTGATCAAACACAAAAATGTTTTGATCAAAGACAAAAATATTTTGATCAAAGACAAAATTGCTAAGATCAAAGAGAAAAGTGCTATGATCAAAGAGAAAATTGCCAAAATCAAATGGATAGCTTAAATGGTTAGATCAAAACCAAACATTATTTGATCAAAAACAAAATTGTTTTCATCAAAGACAAAAATATTTTGATCAAAGACAAAGTTGCTATGATCAAAGAGAAAAGTGCCAAAATCAAATGGAAAGGTTAAATGGTTAGATCAAAAACAAAAATTCTTTGATCAAAAACAAAATTGTTTTGATCAAAGACAAAGTTGCTATGATCAAAGAGAAAAGTGCTCAAAACAAAGGAAAAGGCTAACTGATATGATCAAAAACAAAATGGATCTGATCAAAGACAAAAATGTTTAGATCAAAGACAAAAATATTTTGATCAAAGACAAAAATATTTTGATCAAAGACAAAGTTGCTATGATCAAAGAGAAAACTGGTATGATCAAAGAGAAAAGTGCTAAAATCAAAGGGAAAGGCTAACTGCTTTGATCAAAAACAAAATTGCTTTGATCAAAGACAAAATTGCTATGATGAAAGAGAAAATTGCTAAGATCAAAGAGAAAAGTGCTATGATCAAAGAGAAAATTGCCAAAATCAAATGGAAAGGTTAAATGGTTAGATCAAAAACAAATATTCTTTGATCAAAAACAAAATTGTTTTCATCAAAGACAAAAATATTTTGATCAAAGACAAAGTTGCTATGATCAAAGAGAAAAGTGCCAAAATCAAATGGAAAGGTTAAATGGTTAGATCAAAAACAAAAATTCTTTGATCAAAAACAAAATTGTTTTGATCAAAGACAAAGTTGCTATGATCAAAGAGAAAAGTGCTCAAAACAAAGGAAAAGGCTAACTGATATGATCAAAAACAAAATGGATCTGATCAAAGACAAAAATGTTTTGATCAAAGACAAAAATATTTTGATCAAAGACAAAAATATTTTGATCAAAGAAAAAGTTGCTATGATCAAAGAGAAATCTGGTATGATCAAAGAGAAAAGTGCTCAAAACAAAGGAAAAGGCTAACTGATATGATCAAAAACAAAATGGATCTGATCAAACACAAAAATGTTTTGATCAAAGACAAAATATTTTGATCAAAGACAAAATTGCTAAGATCAAAGAGAAAAGTGCTATGATCAAAGAGAAAATTGCCAAAATCAAATGGATAGCTTAAATGGTTAGATCAAAACCAAACATTCTTTGATCAAAAACAAAATTGTTTTCATCAAAGACAAAAATATTTTGATCAAAGACAAAGTTGCTATGATCAAAGAGAAAAGTGCCAAAATCAAATGGAAAGGTTAAATGGTTAGATCAAAAACAAAAATTCTTTGATCAAAAACAAAATTGTTTTGATCAAAGACAAAGTTGCTATGATCAAAGAGAAAAGTGCTCAAAACAAAGGAAAAGGCTAACTGATATGATCAAAAACAAAATGGATCTGATCAAACACAAAAATGTTTTGATCAAAGACAAAAATATTTTGATCAAAGACAAAATTGCTAAGATCAAAGAGAAAAGTGCTATGATCAAAGAGAAAATTGCCAAAATCAAATGGATAGCTTAAATGGTTAGATCAAAACCAAACATTATTTGATCAAAAACAAAATTGTTTTCATCAAAGACAAAAATATTTTGATCAAAGACAAAGTTGCTATGATCAAAGAGAAAAGTGCCAAAATCAAATGGAAAGGTTAAATGGTTAGATCAAAAACAAAAATTCTTTGATCAAAAACAAAATTGTTTTGATCAAAGACAAAGTTGCTATGATCAAAGAGAAAAGTGCTCAAAACAAAGGAAAAGGCTAACTGATATGATCAAAAACAAAATGGATCTGATCAAAGACAAAAATGTTTAGATCAAAGACAAAAATATTTTGATCAAAGACAAAAATATTTTGATCAAAGACAAAGTTGCTATGATCAAAGAGAAAACTGGTATGATCAAAGAGAAAAGTGCTAAAATCAAAGGGAAAGGCTAACTGCTTTGATCAAAAACAAAATTGCTTTGATCAAAGACAAAATTGCTATGATGAAAGAGAAAATTGCTAAGATCAAAGAGAAAAGTGCTATGATCAAAGAGAAAATTGCCAAAATCAAATGGAAAGGTTAAATGGTTAGATCAAAAACAAATATTCTTTGATCAAAAACAAAATTGTTTTCATCAAAGACAAAAATATTTTGATCAAAGACAAAGTTGCTATGATCAAAGAGAAAAGTGCCAAAATCAAATGGAAAGGTTAAATGGTTAGATCAAAAACAAAAATTCTTTGATCAAAAACAAAATTGTTTTGATCAAAGACAAAGTTGCTATGATCAAAGAGAAAAGTGCTCAAAACAAAGGAAAAGGCTAACTGATATGATCAAAAACAAAATGGATCTGATCAAAGACAAAAATGTTTTGATCAAAGACAAAAATATTTTGATCAAAGACAAAAATATTTTGATCAAAGAAAAAGTTGCTATGATCAAAGAGAAATCTGGTATGATCAAAGAGAAAAGTGCTAAAATCAAAGGGAAAGGCTAACTGCTTTGATCAATAACAAAATTGCTTTGATCAAAGACAAAATTGCTATGATGAAAGAGAAAATTGCTAAGATCAAAGAGAAAAGTGCTATGATCAAAGAGAAAATTGCCAAAATCAAATGGAAAGGTTAAATGGTTAGATCAAAAACAAATATTCTTTGATCAAAAACAAAATTGTTTTGATCAAAGACAAAATTGCTATGATCAAAGAGAAAAGTGCTCAAAACAAAGGAAAAGGCTAACTGATATGATCAAAAACAAAATGGATCTGATCAAACACAAAAATGTTTTGATCAAAGACAAAATTGCTAAGATCAAAGAGAAAAGTGCTATGATCAAAGAGAAAATTGCCAAAATCAAATGGATAGCTTAAATGGTTAGATCAAAACCAAACATTATTTGATCAAAAACAAAATTGTTTTCATCAAAGACAAAAATATTTTGATCAAAGACAAAGTTGCTATGATCAAAGAGAAAAGTGCCAAAATCAAATGGAAAGGTTAAATGGTTAGATCAAAAACAAAAATTCTTTGATCAAAAACAAAATTGTTTTGATCAAAGACAAAGTTGCTATGATCAAAGAGAAAAGTGCTCAAAACAAAGGAAAAGGCTAACTGATATGATCAAAAACAAAATGGATCTGATCAAAGACAAAAATGTTTTGATCAAAGACAAAAATATTTTGATCAAAGACAAAAATATTTTGATCAAAGACAAAGTTGCTATGATCAAAGAGAAAACTGGTAAGATCAAAGAGAAAAGTGCTAAAATAAAGGGAAAGGCTAACTGCTTTGATCAAAAACAAAATTGCTTTGATCAAAGACAAAATTGCTATGATGAAAGAGAAAATTGCTAAGATCAAAGAGAAAAGTGCTATGATCAAAGAGAAAATTGCCAAAATCAAATGGAAAGGTTAAATGGTTAGATCAAAAACAAATATTCTTTGATCAAAAACAAAATTGTTTTCGTCAAAGACAAAAATATTTTGATCAAAGACAAAGTTGCTATGATCAAAGAGAAAAGTGCCAAAATCAAATGGAAAGGTTAAATGGTTAGATCAAAAACAAAAATTCTTTGATCAAAAACAAAATTGTTTTGATCAAAGACAAAGTTGCTATGATCAAAGAGAAAAGTGCTCAAAACAAAGGAAAAGGCTAACTGATATGATCAAAAACAAAATGGATCTGATCAAACACAAAAATGTTTTGATCAAAGACAAAAATATTTTGATCAAAGACAAAATTGCTAAGATCAAAGAGAAAAGTGCTATGATCAAAGAGAAAATTGCCAAAATCAAATGGATAGCTTAAATGGTTAGATCAAAACCAAACATTCTTTGATCAAAAACAAAATTGTTTTCATCAAAGACAAAAATATTTTGATCAAAGACAAAGTTGCTATGATCAAAGAGAAAAGTGCCAAAATCAAATGGAAAGGTTAAATGGTTAGATCAAAAACAAAAATTCTTTGATCAAAAACAAAATTGTTTTGATCAAAGACAAAGTTGCTATGATCAAAGAGAAAAGTGCTCAAAACAAAGGAAAAGGCTAACTGATATGATCAAAAACAAAATGGATCTGATCAAACACAAAAATGTTTTGATCAAAGACAAAATTGCTAAGATCAAAGAGAAAAGTGCTATGATCAAAGAGAAAATTGCCAAAATCAAATGGATAGCTTAAATGGTTAGATCAAAACCAAACATTATTTGATCAAAAACAAAATTGTTTTCATCAAAGACAAAAATATTTTGATCAAAGACAAAGTTGCTATGATCAAAGAGAAAAGTGCCAAAATCAAATGGAAAGGTTAAATGGTTAGATCAAAAACAAAAATTCTTTGATCAAAAACAAAATTGTTTTGATCAAAGACAAAGTTGCTATGATCAAAGAGAAAAGTGCTCAAAACAAAGGAAAAGGCTAACTGATATGATCAAAAACAAAATGGATCTGATCAAAGACAAAAATGTTTTGATCAAAGACAAAAATATTTTGATCAAAGACAAAAATATTTTGATCAAAGACAAAGTTGCTATGATCAAAGAGAAAACTGGTAAGATCAAAGAGAAAAGTGCTAAAATAAAGGGAAAGGCTAACTGCTTTGATCAAAAACAAAATTGCTTTGATCAAAGACAAAATTGCTATGATGAAAGAGAAAATTGCTAAGATCAAAGAGAAAAGTGCTATGATCAAAGAGAAAATTGCCAAAATCAAATGGAAAGGTTAAATGGTTAGATCAAAAACAAATATTCTTTGATCAAAAACAAAATTGTTTTCGTCAAAGACAAAAATATTTTGATCAAAGACAAAGTTGCTATGATCAAAGAGAAAAGTGCCAAAATCAAATGGAAAGGTTAAATGGTTAGATCAAAAACAAAAATTCTTTGATCAAAAACAAAATTGTTTTGATCAAAGACAAAGTTGCTATGATCAAAGAGAAAAGTGCTCAAAACAAAGGAAAAGGCTAACTGATATGATCAAAAACAAAATGGATCTGATCAAACACAAAAATGTTTTGATCAAAGACAAAAATATTTTGATCAAAGACAAAATTGCTAAGATCAAAGAGAAAAGTGCTATGATCAAAGAGAAAATTGCCAAAATCAAATGGATAGCTTAAATGGTTAGATCAAAACCAAACATTCTTTGATCAAAAACAAAATTGTTTTCATCAAAGACAAAAATATTTTGATCAAAGACAAAGTTGCTATGATCAAAGAGAAAAGTGCCAAAATCAAATGGAAAGGTTAAATGGTTAGATCAAAAACAAAAATTCTTTGATCAAAAACAAAATTGTTTTGATCAAAGACAAAGTTGCTATGATCAAAGAGAAAAGTGCTCAAAACAAAGGAAAAGGCTAACTGATATGATCAAAAACAAAATGGATCTGATCAAACACAAAAATGTTTTGATCAAAGACAAAATTGCTAAGATCAAAGAGAAAAGTGCTATGATCAAAGAGAAAATTGCCAAAATCAAATGGATAGCTTAAATGGTTAGATCAAAACCAAACATTATTTGATCAAAAACAAAATTGTTTTCATCAAAGACAAAAATATTTTGATCAAAGACAAAGTTGCTATGATCAAAGAGAAAAGTGCCAAAATCAAATGGAAAGGTTAAATGGTTAGATCAAAAACAAAAATTCTTTGATCAAAAACAAAATTGTTTTGATCAAAGACAAAGTTGCTATGATCAAAGAGAAAAGTGCTCAAAACAAAGGAAAAGGCTAACTGATATGATCAAAAACAAAATGGATCTGATCAAAGACAAAAATGTTTTGATCAAAGACAAAAATATTTTGATCAAAGACAAAAATATTTTGATCAAAGACAAAGTTGCTATGATCAAAGAGAAAACTGGTAAGATCAAAGAGAAAAGTGCTAAAATAAAGGGAAAGGCTAACTGCTTTGATCAAAAACAAAATTGCTTTGATCAAAGACAAAATTGCTATGATGAAAGAGAAAATTGCTAAGATCAAAGAGAAAAGTGCTATGATCAAAGAGAAAATTGCCAAAATCAAATGGAAAGGTTAAATGGTTAGATCAAAAACAAATATTCTTTGATCAAAAACAAAATTGTTTTCGTCAAAGACAAAAATATTTTGATCAAAGACAAAGTTGCTATGATCAAAGAGAAAAGTGCCAAAATCAAATGGAAAGGTTAAATGGTTAGATCAAAAACAAAAATTCTTTGATCAAAAACAAAATTGTTTTGATCAAAGACAAAGTTGCTATGATCAAAGAGAAAAGTGCTCAAAACAAAGGAAAAGGCTAACTGATATGATCAAAAACAAAATGGATCTGATCAAACACAAAAATGTTTTGATCAAAGACAAAAATATTTTGATCAAAGACAAAATTGCTAAGATCAAAGAGAAAAGTGCTATGATCAAAGAGAAAATTGCCAAAATCAAATGGATAGCTTAAATGGTTAGATCAAAACCAAACATTCTTTGATCAAAAACAAAATTGTTTTCATCAAAGACAAAAATATTTTGATCAAAGACAAAGTTGCTATGATCAAAGAGAAAAGTGCCAAAATCAAATGGAAAGGTTAAATGGTTAGATCAAAAACAAAAATTCTTTGATCAAAAACAAAATTGTTTTGATCAAAGACAAAGTTGCTATGATCAAAGAGAAAAGTGCTCAAAACAAAGGAAAAGGCTAACTGATATGATCAAAAACAAAATGGATCTGATCAAACACAAAAATGTTTTGATCAAAGACAAAATTGCTAAGATCAAAGAGAAAAGTGCTATGATCAAAGAGAAAATTGCCAAAATCAAATGGATAGCTTAAATGGTTAGATCAAAACCAAACATTATTTGATCAAAAACAAAATTGTTTTCATCAAAGACAAAAATATTTTGATCAAAGACAAAGTTGCTATGATCAAAGAGAAAAGTGCCAAAATCAAATGGAAAGGTTAAATGGTTAGATCAAAAACAAAAATTCTTTGATCAAAAACAAAATTGTTTTGATCAAAGACAAAGTTGCTATGATCAAAGAGAAAGTGCTCAAAACAAAGGAAAAGGCTAACTGATATGATCAAAAACAAAATGGATCTGATCAAAGACAAAAATGTTTTGATCAAAGACAAAAATATTTTGATCAAAGACAAAAATATTTTGATCAAAGACAAAGTTGCTATGATCAAAGAGAAAACTGGTAAGATCAAAGAGAAAAGTGCTAAAATAAAGGGAAAGGCTAACTGCTTTGATCAAAAACAAAATTGCTTTGATCAAAGACAAAATTGCTATGATGAAAGAGAAAATTGCTAAGATCAAAGAGAAAAGTGCTATGATCAAAGAGAAAATTGCCAAAATCAAATGGAAAGGTTAAATGGTTAGATCAAAAACAAATATTCTTTGATCAAAAACAAAATTGTTTTCGTCAAAGACAAAAATATTTTGATCAAAGACAAAGTTGCTATGATCAAAGAGAAAAGTGCCAAAATCAAATGGAAAGGTTAAATGGTTAGATCAAAAACAAAAATTCTTTGATCAAAAACAAAATTGTTTTGATCAAAGACAAAGTTGCTATGATCAAAGAGAAAAGTGCTCAAAACAAAGGAAAAGGCTAACTGATATGATCAAAAACAAAATGGATCTGATCAAACACAAAAATGTTTTGATCAAAGACAAAAATATTTTGATCAAAGACAAAATTGCTAAGATCAAAGAGAAAAGTGCTATGATCAAAGAGAAAATTGCCAAAATCAAATGGATAGCTTAAATGGTTAGATCAAAACCAAACATTCTTTGATCAAAAACAAAATTGTTTTCATCAAAGACAAAAATATTTTGATCAAAGACAAAGTTGCTATGATCAAAGAGAAAAGTGCCAAAATCAAATGGAAAGGTTAAATGGTTAGAT
The DNA here is from genome assembly GCF_002775205.1 of Xiphophorus maculatus. NCBI lineage: Eukaryota > Metazoa > Chordata > Actinopteri > Cyprinodontiformes > Poeciliidae > Xiphophorus > Xiphophorus maculatus. The sequence continues at coordinate 21,070 of NW_019369759.1, read as the reverse complement.
CAAAAACAAAAATTCTTTGATCAAAAACAAAATTGTTTTGATCAAAGACAAAGTTGCTATGATCAAAGAGAAAAGTGCTCAAAACAAAGGAAAAGGCTAACTGATATGATCAAAAACAAAATGGATCTGATCAAACACAAAAATGTTTTGATCAAAGACAAAATTGCTAAGATCAAAGAGAAAAGTGCTATGATCAAAGAGAAAATTGCCAAAATCAAATGGATAGCTTAAATGGTTAGATCAAAACCAAACATTATTTGATCAAAAACAAAATTGTTTTCATCAAAGACAAAAATATTTTGATCAAAGACAAAGTTGCTATGATCAAAGAGAAAAGTGCCAAAATCAAATGGAAAGGTTAAATGGTTAGATCAAAAACAAAAATTCTTTGATCAAAAACAAAATTGTTTTGATCAAAGACAAAGTTGCTATGATCAAAGAGAAAAGTGCTCAAAACAAAGGAAAAGGCTAACTGATATGATCAAAAACAAAATGGATCTGATCAAAGACAAAAATGTTTTGATCAAAGACAAAAATATTTTGATCAAAGACAAAAATATTTTGATCAAAGACAAAGTTGCTATGATCAAAGAGAAAACTGGTAAGATCAAAGAGAAAAGTGCTAAAATAAAGGGAAAGGCTAACTGCTTTGATCAAAAACAAAATTGCTTTGATCAAAGACAAAATTGCTATGATGAAAGAGAAAATTGCTAAGATCAAAGAGAAAAGTGCTATGATCAAAGAGAAAATTGCCAAAATCAAATGGAAAGGTTAAATGGTTAGATCAAAAACAAATATTCTTTGATCAAAAACAAAATTGTTTTCGTCAAAGACAAAAATATTTTGATCAAAGACAAAGTTGCTATGATCAAAGAGAAAAGTGCCAAAATCAAATGGAAAGGTTAAATGGTTAGATCAAAAACAAAAATTCTTTGATCAAAAACAAAATTGTTTTGATCAAAGACAAAGTTGCTATGATCAAAGAGAAAAGTGCTCAAAACAAAGGAAAAGGCTAACTGAAATGATCAAAAACAAAATGGATCTGATCAAACACAAAAATGTTTTGATCAAAGACAAAAATATTTTGATCAAAGACAAAATTGCTAAGATCAAAGAGAAAAGTGCTATGATCAAAGAGAAAATTGCCAAAATCAAATGGATAGCTTAAATGGTTAGATCAAAACCAAACATTCTTTGATCAAAAACAAAATTGTTTTCATCAAAGACAAAAATATTTTGATCAAAGACAAAGTTGCTATGATCAAAGAGAAAAGTGCCAAAATCAAATGGAAAGGTTAAATGGTTAGATCAAAAACAAAAATTCTTTGATCAAAAACAAAATTGTTTTGATCAAAGACAAAGTTGCTATGATCAAAGAGAAAAGTGCTCAAAACAAAGGAAAAGGCTAACTGATATGATCAAAAACAAAATGGATCTGATCAAACACAAAAATGTTTTGATCAAAGACAAAAATATTTTGATCAAAGACAAAATTGCTAAGATCAAAGAGAAAAGTGCTATGATCAAAGAGAAAATTGCCAAAATCAAATGGATAGCTTAAATGGTTAGATCAAAACCAAACATTCTTTGATCAAAAACAAAATTGTTTTCATCAAAGACAAAAATATTTTGATCAAAGACAAAGTTGCTATGATCAAAGAGAAAAGTGCCAAAATCAAATGGAAAGGTTAAATGGTTAGATCAAAAACAAAAATTCTTTGATCAAAAACAAAATTGTTTTGATCAAAGACAAAGTTGCTATGATCAAAGAGAAAAGTGCTCAAAACAAAGGAAAAGGCTAACTGATATGATCAAAAACAAAATGGATCTGATCAAACACAAAAATGTTTTGATCAAAGACAAAATTGCTAAGATCAAAGAGAAAAGTGCTATGATCAAAGAGAAAATTGCCAAAATCAAATGGATAGCTTAAATGGTTAGATCAAAACCAAACATTATTTGATCAAAAACAAAATTGTTTTCATCAAAGACAAAAATATTTTGATCAAAGACAAAGTTGCTATGATCAAAGAGAAAAGTGCCAAAATCAAATGGAAAGGTTAAATGGTTAGATCAAAAACAAAAATTCTTTGATCAAAAACAAAATTGTTTTGATCAAAGACAAAGTTGCTATGATCAAAGAGAAAAGTGCTCAAAACAAAGGAAAAGGCTAACTGATATGATCAAAAACAAAATGGATCTGATCAAAGACAAAAATGTTTTGATCAAAGACAAAAATATTTTGATCAAAGACAAAAATATTTTGATCAAAGACAAAGTTGCTATGATCAAAGAGAAAACTGGTAAGATCAAAGAGAAAAGTGCTAAAATAAAGGGAAAGGCTAACTGCTTTGATCAAAAACAAAATTGCTTTGATCAAAGACAAAATTGCTATGATGAAAGAGAAAATTGCTAAGATCAAAGAGAAAAGTGCTATGATCAAAGAGAAAATTGCCAAAATCAAATGGAAAGGTTAAATGGTTAGATCAAAAACAAATATTCTTTGATCAAAAACAAAATTGTTTTCGTCAAAGACAAAAATATTTTGATCAAAGACAAAGTTGCTATGATCAAAGAGAAAAGTGCCAAAATCAAATGGAAAGGTTAAATGGTTAGATCAAAAACAAAAATTCTTTGATCAAAAACAAAATTGTTTTGATCAAAGACAAAGTTGCTATGATCAAAGAGAAAAGTGCTCAAAACAAAGGAAAAGGCTAACTGATATGATCAAAAACAAAATGGATCTGATCAAACACAAAAATGTTTTGATCAAAGACAAAAATATTTTGATCAAAGACAAAATTGCTAAGATCAAAGAGAAAAGTGCTATGATCAAAGAGAAAATTGCCAAAATCAAATGGATAGCTTAAATGGTTAGATCAAAACCAAACATTCTTTGATCAAAAACAAAATTGTTTTCATCAAAGACAAAAATATTTTGATCAAAGACAAAGTTGCTATGATCAAAGAGAAAAGTGCCAAAATCAAATGGAAAGGTTAAATGGTTAGATCAAAAACAAAAATTCTTTGATCAAAAACAAAATTGTTTTGATCAAAGACAAAGTTGCTATGATCAAAGAGAAAAGTGCTCAAAACAAAGGAAAAGGCTAACTGATATGATCAAAAACAAAATGGATCTGATCAAACACAAAAATGTTTTGATCAAAGACAAAAATATTTTGATCAAAGACAAAATTGCTAAGATCAAAGAGAAAAGTGCTATGATCAAAGAGAAAATTGCCAAAATCAAATGGATAGCTTAAATGGTTAGATCAAAACCAAACATTCTTTGATCAAAAACAAAATTGTTTTCATCAAAGACAAAAATATTTTGATCAAAGACAAAGTTGCTATGATCAAAGAGAAAAGTGCCAAAATCAAATGGAAAGGTTAAATGGTTAGATCAAAAACAAAAATTCTTTGATCAAAAACAAAATTGTTTTGATCAAAGACAAAGTTGCTATGATCAAAGAGAAAAGTGCTCAAAACAAAGGAAAAGGCTAACTGATATGATCAAAAACAAAATGGATCTGATCAAAGACAAAAATGTTTTGATCAAAGACAAAAATATTTTGATCAAAGACAAAAATATTTTGATCAAAGACAAAGTTGCTATGATCAAAGAGAAAACTGGTAAGATCAAAGAGAAAAGTGCTAAAATAAAGGGAAAGGCTAACTGCTTTGATCAAAAACAAAATTGCTTTGATCAAAGACAAAATTGCTATGATGAAAGAGAAAATTGCTAAGATCAAAGAGAAAAGTGCTATGATCAAAGAGAAAATTGCCAAAATCAAATGGAAAGGTTAAATGGTTAGATCAAAAACAAATATTCTTTGATCAAAAACAAAATTGTTTTCATCAAAGACAAAAATATTTTGATCAAAGACAAAGTTGCTATGATCAAAGAGAAAAGTGCCAAAATCAAATGGAAAGGTTAAATGGTTAGATCAAAAACAAAAATTCTTTGATCAAAAACAAAATTGTTTTGATCAAAGACAAAGTTGCTATGATCAAAGAGAAAAGTGCTCAAAACAAAGGAAAAGGCTAACTGATATGATCAAAAACAAAATGGATCTGATCAAACACAAAAATGTTTTGATCAAAGACAAAAATATTTTGATCAAAGACAAAATTGCTAAGATCAAAGAGAAAAGTGCTATGATCAAAGAGAAAATTGCCAAAATCAAATGGATAGCTTAAATGGTTAGATCAAAACCAAACATTCTTTGATCAAAAACAAAATTGTTTTCATCAAAGACAAAAATATTTTGATCAAAGACAAAGTTGCTATGATCAAAGAGAAAAGTGCCAAAATCAAATGGAAAGGTTAAATGGTTAGATCAAAAACAAAAATTCTTTGATCAAAAACAAAATTGTTTTGATCAAAGACAAAGTTGCTATGATCAAAGAGAAAAGTGCTCAAAACAAAGGAAAAGGCTAACTGATATGATCAAAAACAAAATGGATCTGATCAAAGACAAAAATGTTTTGATCAAAGACAAAAATATTTTGATCAAAGACAAAAATATTTTGATCAAAGAAAAAGTTGCTATGATCAAAGAGAAAACTGGTATGATCAAAGAGAAAAGTGCTAAAATCAAAGGGAAAGGCTAACTGCTTTGATCAAAAACAAAATTGCTTTGATCAAAGACAAAATTGCTATGATGAAAGAGAAAATTGCTAAGATCAAAGAGAAAAGTGCTATGATCAAAGAGAAAATTGCCAAAATCAAATGGAAAGGTTAAATGGTTAGATCAAAAACAAATATTCTTTGATCAAAAACAAAATTGTTTTCATCAAAGACAAAAATATTTTGATCAAAGACAAAGTTGCTATGATCAAAGAGAAAAGTGCCAAAATCAAATGGAAAGGTTAAATGGTTAGATCAAAAACAAAAATTCTTTGATCAAAAACAAAATTGTTTTGATCAAAGACAAAGTTGCTATGATCAAAGAGAAAAGTGCTCAAAACAAAGGAAAAGGCTAACTGATATGATCAAAAACAAAATGGATCTGATCAAACACAAAAATGTTTTGATCAAAGACAAAAATATTTTGATCAAAGACAAAATTGCTAAGATCAAAGAGAAAAGTGCTATGATCAAAGAGAAAATTGCCAAAATCAAATGGATAGCTTAAATGGTTAGATCAAAACCAAACATTCTTTGATCAAAAACAAAATTGTTTTCATCAAAGACAAAAATATTTTGATCAAAGACAAAGTTGCTATGATCAAAGAGAAAAGTGCTCAAAACAAAGGAAAAGGCTAACTGATATGATCAAAAACAAAATGGATCTGATCAAACACAAAAATGTTTTGATCAAAGACAAAAATATTTTGATCAAAGACAAAATTGCTAAGATCAAAGAGAAAAGTGCTATGATCAAAGAGAAAAGTGCCAAAATCAAATGGAAAGGTTAAATGGTTAGATCAAAAACAAAAATTCTTTGATCAAAAACAAAATTGTTTTGATCAAAGACAAAGTTGCTATGATCAAAGAGAAAAGTGCTCAAAACAAAGGAAAAGGCTAACTGATATGATCAAAAACAAAATGGATCTGATCAAAGACAAAAATGTTTAGATCAAAGACAAAAATATTTTGATCAAAGACAAAAATATTTTGATCAAAGACAAAGTTGCTATGATCAAAGAGAAAACTGGTATGATCAAAGAGAAAAGTGCTAAAATCAAAGGGAAAGGCTAACTGCTTTGATCAAAAACAAAATTGCTTTGATCAAAGACAAAATTGCTATGATGAAAGAGAAAATTGCTAAGATCAAAGAGAAAAGTGCTATGATCAAAGAGAAAATTGCCAAAATCAAATGGAAAGGTTAAATGGTTAGATCAAAAACAAATATTCTTTGATCAAAAACAAAATTGTTTTCATCAAAGACAAAAATATTTTGATCAAAGACAAAGTTGCTATGATCAAAGAGAAAAGTGCCAAAATCAAATGGAAAGGTTAAATGGTTAGATCAAAAACAAAAATTCTTTGATCAAAAACAAAATTGTTTTGATCAAACACAAAGTTGCTATGATCAAAGAGAAAAGTGCTCAAAACAAAGGAAAAGGCTAACTGATATGATCAAAAACAAAATGGATCTGATCAAACACAAAAATGTTTTGATCAAAGACAAAAATATTTTGATCAAAGACAAAATTGCTAAGATCAAAGAGAAAAGTGCTATGATCAAAGAGAAAATTGCCAAAATCAAATGGATAGCTTAAATGGTTAGATCAAAACCAAACATTCTTTGATCAAAAACAAAATTGTTTTCATCAAAGACAAAAATATTTTGATCAAAGACAAAGTTGCTATGATCAAAGAGAAAAGTGCCAAAATCAAATGGAAAGGTTAAATGGTTAGATCAAAAACAAAAATTCTTTGATCAAAAACAAAATTGTTTTGATCAAAGACAAAGTTGCTATGATCAAAGAGAAAAGTGCTCAAAACAAAGGGAAGGGCTAACTGCTATGATCAAAAACAAAAATGGATCTGATCAAACACAAAAATGTTTTGATCAAAGACAAAAATATTTTGATCAAACACAAAGTTGCTATGATCAAAGAGAAAAGTGCTCAAAACAAAGGAAAAGGCTAACTGATATGATCAAAAACAAAATGGATCTGATCAAAGACAAAAATGTTTTGATCAAAGACAAAAATATTTTGATCAAAGACAAAAATATTTTGATCAAAGAAAAAGTTGCTATGATCAAAGAGAAAAGTGCTCAAAACAAAGGAAAAGGCTAACTGATATGATCAAAAACAAAATGGATCTGATCAAAGACAAAAATGTTTTGATCAAAGACAAAAATATTTTGATCAAAGACAAAAATATTTGATCAAAGAAAAAGTTGCTATGATCAAAGAGAAAACTGGTATGATCAAAGAGAAAAGTGCTAAAATCAAAGGGAAAGGCTAACTGCTTTGATCAATAACAAAATTGCTTTGATCAAAGACAAAATTGCTATGATGAAAGAGAAAATTGCTAAGATCAAAGAGAAAAGTGCTATGATCAAAGAGAAAATTGCCAAAATCAAATGGAAAGGTTAAATGGTTAGATCAAAAACAAATATTCTTTGATGAAAAACAAAATTGTTTTGATCAAAGACAAAATTGCTATGATCAAAGAGAAAAGTGCTCAAAACAAAGGAAAAGGCTAACTGATATGATCAAAAACAAAATGGATCTGATCAAACACAAAAATGTTTTGATCAAAGACAAAAATATTTTGATCAAAGACAAAATTGCTATGATCAAAGAGAAAATTGCTATGATCAAAGAGAAAAGTGCCAAAATCAAATGGAAAGGTTAAATGGTTAGATCAAAAACAAAAATTCTTTGTTCAAAAACAAAATTGTTTTGATCAAAGACAAAGTTGCTATGATCAAAGAGAAAAGTGCTCAAAACAAAGGGAAAGGCTAACTGCTATGATCCAAAACAAAAATGGATCTGATCAAACACAAAAATGTTTTGATCAAAGACAAAAATATTTTGATCAAAGACAAAATTGCTAAGATCAAAGAGAAAAGTGCTATGATCAAAGAGAAAATTGCCAAAATCAAATGGATAGCTTAAATGGTTAGATCAAAACCAAACATTCTTTGATCAAAAACAAAATTGTTTTCATCAAAGACAAAAATATTTTGATCAAAGACAAAGTTGCTATGATCAAAGAGAAAAGTGCCAAAATCAAATGGAAAGGTTAAATGGTTAGATCAAAACAAAAATTCTTTGATCAAAAACAAAATTGTTTTGATCAAAGACAAAAATATTTTGATCAAAGACAAAGTTGCTATGATCAAAGAGAAAAGTGCCAAAATCAAATGGAAAGGTTAAATGGTTAGATCAAAAACAAAAATTCTTTGATCAAAAACAAAATTGTTTTGATCAAAGACAAAGTTGCTATGATCAAAGAGAAAAGTGCTCAAAACAAAGGAAAAGGCTAACTGATATGATCAAAAACAAAATGGATCTGATCAAAGACAAAAATGTTTTGATCAAAGACAAAAATATTTTGATCAAAGACAAAAATATTTTGATCAAAGACAAAGTTGCTATGATCAAAGAGAAAACTGGTAAGATCAAAGAGAAAAGTGCTAAAATAAAGGGAAAGGCTAACTGCTTTGATCAAAAACAAAATTGCTTTGATCAAAGACAAAATTGCTATGATGAAAGAGAAAATTGCTAAGATCAAAGAGAAAAGTGCTATGATCAAAGAGAAAATTGCCAAAATCAAATGGAAAGGTTAAATGGTTAGATCAAAAACAAATATTCTTTGATCAAAAACAAAATTGTTTTCGTCAAAGACAAAAATATTTTGATCAAAGACAAAGTTGCTATGATCAAAGAGAAAAGTGCCAAAATCAAATGGAAAGGTTAAATGGTTAGATCAAAAACAAAAATTCTTTGATCAAAAACAAAATTGTTTTGATCAAAGACAAAGTTGCTATGATCAAAGAGAAAAGTGCTCAAAACAAAGGAAAAGGCTAACTGATATGATCAAAAACAAAATGGATCTGATCAAACACAAAAATGTTTTGATCAAAGACAAAAATATTTTGATCAAAGACAAAATTGCTAAGATCAAAGAGAAAAGTGCTATGATCAAAGAGAAAATTGCCAAAATCAAATGGATAGCTTAAATGGTTAGATCAAAACCAAACATTCTTTGATCAAAAACAAAATTGTTTTCATCAAAGACAAAAATATTTTGATCAAAGACAAAGTTGCTATGATCAAAGAGAAAAGTGCCAAAATCAAATGGAAAGGTTAAATGGTTAGATCAAAAACAAAAATTCTTTGATCAAAAACAAAATTGTTTTGATCAAAGACAAAGTTGCTATGATCAAAGAGAAAAGTGCTCAAAACAAAGGAAAAGGCTAACTGATATGATCAAAAACAAAATGGATCTGATCAAACACAAAAATGTTTTGATCAAAGACAAAAATATTTTGATCAAAGACAAAATTGCTAAGATCAAAGAGAAAAGTGCTATGATCAAAGAGAAAATTGCCAAAATCAAATGGATAGCTTAAATGGTTAGATCAAAACCAAACATTCTTTGATCAAAAACAAAATTGTTTTCATCAAAGACAAAAATATTTTGATCAAAGACAAAGTTGCTATGATCAAAGAGAAAAGTGCCAAAATCAAATGGAAAGGTTAAATGGTTAGATCAAAAACAAAAATTCTTTGATCAAAAACAAAATTGTTTTGATCAAAGACAAAGTTGCTATGATCAAAGAGAAAAGTGCTCAAAACAAAGGAAAAGGCTAACTGATATGATCAAAAACAAAATGGATCTGATCAAAGACAAAAATGTTTTGATCAAAGACAAAAATATTTTGATCAAAGACAAAAATATTTTGATCAAAGACAAAGTTGCTATGATCAAAGAGAAAACTGGTAAGATCAAAGAGAAAAGTGCTAAAATAAAGGGAAAGGCTAACTGCTTTGATCAAAAACAAAATTGCTTTGATCAAAGACAAAATTGCTATGATGAAAGAGAAAATTGCTAAGATCAAAGAGAAAAGTGCTATGATCAAAGAGAAAATTGCCAAAATCAAATGGAAAGGTTAAATGGTTAGATCAAAAACAAATATTCTTTGATCAAAAACAAAATTGTTTTCATCAAAGACAAAAATATTTTGATCAAAGACAAAGTTGCTATGATCAAAGAGAAAAGTGCCAAAATCAAATGGAAAGGTTAAATGGTTAGATCAAAAACAAAAATTCTTTGATCAAAAACAAAATTGTTTTGATCAAAGACAAAGTTGCTATGATCAAAGAGAAAAGTGCTCAAAACAAAGGAAAAGGCTAACTGATATGATCAAAAACAAAATGGATCTGATCAAACACAAAAATGTTTTGATCAAAGACAAAAATATTTTGATCAAAGACAAAATTGCTAAGATCAAAGAGAAAAGTGCTATGATCAAAGAGAAAATTGCCAAAATCAAATGGATAGCTTAAATGGTTAGATCAAAACCAAACATTCTTTGATCAAAAACAAAATTGTTTTCATCAAAGACAAAAATATTTTGATCAAAGACAAAGTTGCTATGATCAAAGAGAAAAGTGCCAAAATCAAATGGAAAGGTTAAATGGTTAGATCAAAAACAAAAATTCTTTGATCAAAAACAAAATTGTTTTGATCAAAGACAAAGTTGCTATGATCAAAGAGAAAAGTGCTCAAAACAAAGGAAAAGGCTAACTGATATGATCAAAAACAAAATGGATCTGATCAAAGACAAAAATGTTTTGATCAAAGACAAAAATATTTTGATCAAAGACAAAATATTTTGATCAAAGAAAAAGTTGCTATGATCAAAGAGAAAACTGGTATGATCAAAGAGAAAAGTGCTAAAATCAAAGGGAAAGGCTAACTGCTTTGATCAATAACAAAATTGCTTTGATCAAAGACAAAATTGCTATGATGAAAGAGAAAATTGCTAAGATCAAAGAGAAAAGTGCTATGATCAAAGAGAAAATTGCCAAAATCAAATGGAAAGGTTAAATGGTTAGATCAAAAACAAATATTCTTTGATGAAAAACAAAATTGTTTTGATCAAAGACAAAATTGCTATGATCAAAGAGAAAAGTGCTCAAAACAAAGGAAAAGGCTAACTGATATGATCAAAAACAAAATGGATCTGATCAAACACAAAAATGTTTTGATCAAAGACAAAAATATTTTGATCAAAGACAAAATTGCTATGATCAAAGAGAAAATTGCTATGATCAAAGAGAAAAGTGCCAAAATCAAATGGAAAGGTTAAATGGTTAGATCAAAAACAAAAATTCTTTGTTCAAAAACAAAATTGTTTTGATCAAAGACAAAGTTGCTATGATCAAAGAGAAAAGTGCTCAAAACAAAGGGAAAGGCTAACTGCTATGATCCAAAACAAAAATGGATCTGATCAAACACAAAAATGTTTTGATCAAAGACAAAAATATTTTGATCAAAGACAAAATTGCTAAGATCAAAGAGAAAAGTGCTATGATCAAAGAGAAAATTGCCAAAATCAAATGGATAGCTTAAATGGTTAGATCAAAACCAAACATTCTTTGATCAAAAACAAAATTGTTTTCATCAAAGACAAAAATATTTTGATCAAAGACAAAGTTGCTATGATCAAAGAGAAAAGTGCCAAAATCAAATGGAAAGGTTAAATGGTTAGATCAAAAACAAAAATTCTTTGATCAAAAACAAAATTGTTTTGATCAAAGACAAAAATATTTTGATCAAAGACAAAGTTGCTATGATCAAAGAGAAAAGTGCCAAAATCAAATGGAAAGGTTAAATGGTTAGATCAAAAACAAAAATTCTTTGATCAAAAACAAAATTGTTTTGATCAAAGACAAAGTTGCTATGATCAAAGAGAAAAGTGCTCAAAACAAAGGAAAAGGCTAACTGATATGATCAAAAACAAAATGGATCTGATCAAAGACAAAAATGTTTTGATCAAAGACAAAAATATTTTGATCAAAGACAAAAATATTTTGATCAAAGACAAAGTTGCTATGATCAAAGAGAAAACTGGTAAGATCAAAGAGAAAAGTGCTAAAATAAAGGGAAAGGCTAACTGCTTTGATCAAAAACAAAATTGCTTTGATCAAAGACAAAATTGCTATGATGAAAGAGAAAATTGCTAAGATCAAAGAGAAAAGTGCTATGATCAAAGAGAAAATTGCCAAAATCAAATGGATAGCTTAAATGGTTAGATCAAAACCAAACATTCTTTGATCAAAAACAAAATTGTTTTCATCAAAGACAAAAATATTTTGATCAAAGACAAAGTTGCTATGATCAAAGAGAAAAGTGCCAAAATCAAATGGAAAGGTTAAATGGTTAGATCAAAAACAAAAATTCTTTGATCAAAAACAAAATTGTTTTGATCAAAGACAAAGTTGCTATGATCAAAGAGAAAAGTGCTCAAAACAAAGGAAAAGGCTAACTGATATGATCAAAAACAAAATGGATCTGATCAAAGACAAAAATGTTTTGATCAAAGACAAAAATATTTTGATCAAAGACAAAAATATTTTGATCAAAGACAAAGTTGCTATGATCAAAGAGAAAACTGGTATGATCAAAGAGAAAAGTGCTAAAATCAAAGGGAAAGGCTAACTGCTTTGATCAAAAACAAAATTGCTTTGATCAAAGACAAAATTGCTATGATGAAAGAGAAAATTGCTAAGATCAAAGAGAAAAGTGCTATGATCAAAGAGAAAATTGCCAAAATCAAATGGAAAGGTTAAATGGTTAGATCAAAAACAAATATTCTTTGATCAAAAACAAAATTGTTTTCATCAAAGACAAAAATATTTTGATCAAAGACAAAGTTGCTATGATCAAAGAGAAAAGTGCCAAAATCAAATGGAAAGGTTAAATGGTTAGATCAAAAACAAAAATTCTTTGATCAAAAACAAAATTGTTTTGATCAAACACAAAGTTGCTATGATCAAAGAGAAAAGTGCTCAAAACAAAGGAAAAGGCTAACTGATATGATCAAAAACAAATGGATCTGATCAAACACAAAAATGTTTTGATCAAAGACAAAAATATTTTGATCAAAGACAAAATTGCTAAGATCAAAGAGAAAAGTGCTATGATCAAAGAGAAAATTGCCAAAATCAAATGGATAGCTTAAATGGTTAGATCAAAACCAAACATTCTTTGATCAAAAACAAAATTGTTTTCATCAAAGACAAAAATATTTTGATCAAAGACAAAGTTGCTATGATCAAAGAGAAAAGTGCCAAAATCAAATGGAAAGGTTAAATGGTTAGATCAAAAACAAAAATTCTTTGATCAAAAACAAAATTGTTTTGATCAAAGACAAAGTTGCTATGATCAAAGAGAAAAGTGCTCAAAACAAAGGGAAGGGCTAACTGATATGATCAAAAACAAAATGGATCTGATCAAACACAAAAATGTTTTGATCAAAGACAAAAATATTTTGATCAAAGACAAAATTGCTAAGATCAAAGAGAAAAGTGCTATGATCAAAGAGAAAATTGCCAAAATCAAATGGATAGCTTAAATGGTTAGATCAAAACCAAACATTCTTTGATCAAAAACAAAATTGTTTTCATCAAAGACAAAAATATTTTGATCAAAGACAAAGTTGCTATGATCAAAGAGAAAAGTGCCAAAATCAAATGGAAAGGTTAAATGGTTAGATCAAAAACAAAAATTCTTTGATCAAAAACAAAATTGTTTTGATCAAAGACAAAGTTGCTATGATCAAAGAGAAAAGTGCTCAAAACAAAGGAAAAGGCTAACTGATATGATCAAAAACAAAATGGATCTGATCAAAGACAAAAATGTTTTGATCAAAGACAAAAATATTTTGATCAAAGACAAAAATATTTTGATCAAAGACAAAGTTGCTATGATCAAAGAGAAAACTGGTAAGATCAAAGAGAAAAGTGCTAAAATAAAGGGAAAGGCTAACTGCTTTGATCAAAAACAAAATTGCTTTGATCAAAGACAAAATTGCTATGATGAAAGAGAAAACTGGTATGATCAAAGAGAAAAGTGCTAAAATCAAAGGGAAAGGCTAACTGCTTTGATCAATAACAAAATTGCTTTGATCAAAGACAAAATTGCTATGATGAAAGAGAAAATTGCTAAGATCAAAGAGAAAAGTGCTATGATCAAAGAGAAAATTGCCAAAATCAAATGGAAAGGTTAAATGGTTAGATCAAAAACAAATATTCTTTGATGAAAAACAAAATTGTTTTGATCAAAGACAAAATTGCTATGATCAAAGAGAAAAGTGCTCAAAACAAAGGAAAAGGCTAACTGATATGATCAAAAACAAAATGGATCTGATCAAACACAAAAATGTTTTGATCAAAGACAAAAATATTTTGATCAAAGACAAAATTGCTATGATCAAAGAGAAAAATTGCTATGATCAAAGAGAAAAGTGCCAAAATCAAATGGAAAGGTTAAATGGTTAGATCAAAAACAAAAATTCTTTGTTCAAAAACAAAATTGTTTTGATCAAAGACAAAGTTGCTATGATCAAAGAGAAAAGTGCTCAAAACAAAGGGAAAGGCTAACTGCTATGATCCAAAACAAAAATGGATCTGATCAAACACAAAATGTTTTGATCAAAGACAAAATATTTTGATCAAAGACAAAATTGCTAAGATCAAAGAGAAAAGTGCTATGATCAAAGAGAAAATTGCCAAAATCAAATGGATAGCTTAAATGGTTAGATCAAAACCAAACATTCTTTGATCAAAAACAAAATTGTTTTCATCAAAGACAAAAATATTTTGATCAAAGACAAAGTTGCTATGATCAAAGAGAAAGTGCCAAAATCAAATGGAAAGGTTAAATGGTTAGATCAAAAACAAAAATTCTTTGATCAAAAACAAAATTGTTTTGATCAAAGACAAAAATATTTTGATCAAAGACAAAGTTGCTATGATCAAAGAGAAAAGTGCCAAAATCAAATGGAAAGGTTAAATGGTTAGATCAAAAACAAAAATTCTTTGATCAAAAACAAAATTGTTTTGATCAAAGACAAAGTTGCTATGATCAAAGAGAAAAGTGCTCAAAACAAAGGAAAAGGCTAACTGATATGATCAAAAACAAAATGGATCTGATCAAAGACAAAAATGTTTTGATCAAAGACAAAAATATTTTGATCAAAGACAAAAATATTTTGATCAAAGACAAAGTTGCTATGATCAAAGAGAAAACTGGTAAGATCAAAGAGAAAAGTGCTAAAATAAAGGGAAAGGCTAACTGCTTGATCAAAAACAAAATTGCTTTGATCAAAGACAAAATTGCTATGATGAAAGAGAAAATTGCTAAGATCAAAGAGAAAAGTGCTATGATCAAAGAGAAAATTGCCAAATCAAATGGATAGCTTAAATGGTTAGATCAAAACCAAACATTCTTTGATCAAAACAAAATTGTTTTCATCAAAGACAAAATATTTTGATCAAAGACAAAGTTGCTATGATCAAAGAGAAAAGTGCCAAAATCAAATGGAAAGGTTAAATGGTTAGATCAAAAACAAAAATTCTTTGATCAAAAACAAAATTGTTTTGATCAAAGACAAAGTTGCTATGATCAAAGAGAAAAGTGCTCAAAACAAAGGAAAAGGCTAACTGATATGATCAAAAACAAAATGGATCTGATCAAAGACAAAAATGTTTTGATCAAAGACAAAAATATTTTGATCAAAGACAAAAATATTTTGATCAAAGACAAAGTTGCTATGATCAAAGAGAAAACTGGTATGATCAAAGAGAAAAGTGCTAAAATCAAAGGGAAAGGCTAACTGCTTTGATCAAAAACAAAATTGCTTTGATCAAAGACAAAATTGCTATGATGAAAGAGAAAATTGCTAAGATCAAAGAGAAAAGTGCTATGATCAAAGAGAAAATTGCCAAAATCAAATGGAAAGGTTAAATGGTTAGATCAAAACAAATATTCTTTGATCAAAAACAAAATTGTTTTCATCAAAGACAAAAATATTTTGATCAAAGACAAAGTTGCTATGATCAAAGAGAAAAGTGCCAAAATCAAATGGAAAGGTTAAATGGTTAGATCAAAAACAAAAATTCTTTGATCAAAAACAAAATTGTTTTGATCAAACACAAAGTTGCTATGATCAAAGAGAAAAGTGCTCAAAACAAAGGAAAAGGCTAACTGATATGATCAAAAACAAAATGGATCTGATCAAACACAAAAATGTTTTGATCAAAGACAAAAATATTTTGATCAAAGACAAAATTGCTAAGATCAAAGAGAAAAGTGCTATGATCAAAGAGAAAATTGCCAAAATCAAATGGATAGCTTAAATGGTTAGATCAAAACCAAACATTCTTTGATCAAAACAAAATTGTTTTCATCAAAGACAAAAATATTTTGATCAAAGACAAAGTTGCTATGATCAAAGAGAAAAGTGCCAAAATCAAATGGAAAGGTTAAATGGTTAGATCAAAAACAAAAATTCTTTGATCAAAAACAAAATTGTTTTGATCAAAGACAAAGTTGCTATGATCAAAGAGAAAAGTGCTCAAAACAAAGGGAAGGGCTAACTGCTATGATCAAAAACAAAAATGGATCTGATCAAACACAAAAATGTTTTGATCAAAGACAAAAATATTTTGATCAAACACAAAGTTGCTATGATCAAAGAGAAAAGTGCTCAAAACAAAGGAAAAGGCTAACTGATATGATCAAAAACAAAATGGATCTGATCAAAGACAAAAATGTTTTGATCAAAGACAAAAATATTTTGATCAAAGACAAAAATATTTTGATCAAAGAAAAAGTTGCTATGATCAAAGAGAAAAGTGCTCAAAACAAAGGAAAAGGCTAACTGATATGATCAAAAACAAAATGGATCTGATCAAAGACAAAAATGTTTTGATCAAAGACAAAAATATTTTGATCAAAGACAAAAATATTTTGATCAAAGAAAAAGTTGCTATGATCAAAGAGAAAACTGGTATGATCAAAGAGAAAAGTGCTAAAATCAAAGGGAAAGGCTAACTGCTTTGATCAATAACAAAATTGCTTTGATCAAAGACAAAATTGCTATGATGAAAGAGAAAATTGCTAAGATCAAAGAGAAAAGTGCTATGATCAAAGAGAAAATTGCCAAAATCAAATGGAAAGGTTAAATGGTTAGATCAAAAACAAATATTCTTTGATGAAAAACAAAATTGTTTTGATCAAAGACAAAATTGCTATGATCAAAGAGAAAAGTGCTCAAAACAAAGGAAAAGGCTAACTGATATGATCAAAAACAAAATGGATCTGATCAAACACAAAAATGTTTTGATCAAAGACAAAAATATTTTGATCAAAGACAAAATTGCTATGATCAAAGAGAAAATTGCTATGATCAAAGAGAAAAGTGCCAAAATCAAATGGAAAGGTTAAATGGTTAGATCAAAAACAAAAATTCTTTGTTCAAAAACAAAATTGTTTTGATCAAAGACAAAGTTGCTATGATCAAAGAGAAAAGTGCTCAAAACAAAGGGAAAGGCTAACTGCTATGATCCAAAACAAAAATGGATCTGATCAAACACAAAAATGTTTTGATCAAAGACAAAAATATTTTGATCAAAGACAAAATTGCTAAGATCAAAGAGAAAAGTGCTATGATCAAAGAGAAAATTGCCAAAATCAAATGGATAGCTTAAATGGTTAGATCAAAACCAAACATTCTTTGATCAAAAACAAAATTGTTTTCATCAAGACAAAAATATTTTGATCAAAGACAAAGTTGCTATGATCAAAGAGAAAAGTGCCAAAATCAAATGGAAAGGTTAAATGGTTAGATCAAAAACAAAATTCTTTGATCAAAAACAAAATTGTTTTGATCAAAGACAAAATATTTTGATCAAAGACAAAGTTGCTATGATCAAAGAGAAAAGTGCCAAAATCAAATGGAAAGGTTAAATGGTTAGATCAAAAACAAAATTCTTTGATCAAAAACAAAATTGTTTTGATCAAAGACAAAGTTGCTATGATCAAAGAGAAAAGTGCTCAAACAAAGGAAAAGGCTAACTGATATGATCAAAACAAAATGGATCTGATCAAAGACAAAATGTTTTGATCAAAGACAAAAATATTTTGATCAAAGACAAAAATATTTTGATCAAAGACAAAGTTGCTATGATCAAAGAGAAAACTGGTAAGATCAAAGAGAAAAGTGCTAAAATAAAGGGAAAGGCTAACTGCTTTGATCAAAAACAAAATTGCTTTGATCAAAGACAAAATTGCTATGATGAAGAGAAAATTGCTAAGATCAAAGAGAAAAGTGCTATGATCAAAGAGAAAATTGCCAAAATCAAATGGAAAGGTTAAATGGTTAGATCAAAAACAAATATTCTTTGATCAAAAACAAAATTGTTTTCGTCAAAGACAAAAATATTTTGATCAAAGACAAAGTTGCTATGATCAAAGAGAAAAGTGCCAAATCAAATGGAAAGGTTAAATGGTTAGATCAAAAACAAAAATTCTTTGATCAAAAACAAAATTGTTTTGATCAAAGACAAAGTTGCTATGATCAAAGAGAAAGTGCTCAAAACACAAGGAAAGGCTAACTGATATGATCAAAAACAAAATGGATCTGATCAAACACAAAAATGTTTGATCAAAGACAAAAATATTTTGATCAAAGACAAAATTGCTAAGATCAAAGAGAAAAGTCTATGATCAAAGAGAAATTGCCAAAATCAAATGGATAGCTTAAATGGTTAGATCAAAACCAAACATTCTTTGATCAAAAACAAATTGTTTTCATCAAAGACAAAATATTTTGATCAAAGACAAAGTTGCTATGATCAAAGAGAAAGTGCCAAAATCAAATGGAAAGGTTAAATGGTTAGATCAAAAACAAAAATTCTTTGATCAAAAACAAAATTGTTTTGATCAAAGACAAAGTTGCTATGATCAAAGAGAAAAGTGCTCAAAACAAAGGAAAAGGCTAACTGATATGATCAAAAACAAATGGATCTGATCAAACACAAAAATGTTTTGATCAAAGACAAAATATTTTGATCAAAGACAAAATTGCTAAGATCAAGAGAAAAGTGCTATGATCAAAGAGAAAATTGCCAAATCAAATGGATAGCTTAAATGGTTAGATCAAAACCAAACATTCTTTGATCAAAAACAAAATTGTTTTCATCAAAGACAAAAATATTTTGATCAAAGACAAAGTTGCTATGATCAAAGAGAAAAGTGCCAAAATCAAATGGAAAGGTTAAATGGTTAGATCAAAAACAAAAATTCTTTGATCAAAAACAAAATTGTTTTGATCAAAGACAAAGTTGCTATGATCAAAGAGAAAAGTGCTCAAAACAAAGGAAAAGGCTAACTGATATGATCAAAAACAAAATGGATCTGATCAAAGACAAAAAGTTTTGATCAAAGACAAAAATATTTTGATCAAAGACAAAAATATTTTGATCAAAGACAAAGTTGCTATGATCAAAGAGAAAACTGGTAAGATCAAAGAGAAAAGTGCTAAAATAAAGGGAAAGGCTAACTGCTTTGATCAAAAACAAAATTGCTTTGATCAAAGACAAAATTGCTATGATGAAAGAGAAAATTGCTAAGATCAAAGAGAAAAGTGCTATGATCAAAGAGAAAATTGCCAAAATCAAATGGAAAGGTTAAATGGTTAGATCAAAAACAAATATTCTTTGATCAAAAACAAAATTGTTTTCATCAAAGACAAAAATATTTTGATCAAAGACAAAGTTGCTATGATCAAAGAGAAAAGTGCCAAAATCAAATGGAAAGGTTAAATGGTTAGATCAAAAACAAAAATTCTTGATCAAAAACAAAATTGTTTTGATCAAAGACAAAGTTGCTATGATCAAAGAGAAAAGTGCTCAAAACAAAGGAAAAGGCTAACTGATATGATCAAAAACAAAATGGATCTGATCAAACACAAAAAATGTTTTGATCAAAGACAAAAATATTTTGATCAAAGACAAAATTGCTAAGATCAAAGAGAAAGAGAAAGTGCTATGATCAAAGAGAAAATTGCCAAAATCAAATGGATAGCTAAATGGTTAGATCAAAACCAAACATTCTTTGATCAAAAACAAAATTGTTTTCATCAAAGACAAAATATTTTGATCAAAGACAAGTTGCTATGATCAAAGAGAAAAGTGCCAAAATCAAATGAAAGGTTAATGGTTAGATCAAAAACAAAAATTCTTTGATCAAAAACAAAATTGTTTTGATCAAAGACAAAGTTGCTATGATCAAAGAGAAAAGTGCTCAAAACAAAGGAAAAGGCTAACTGATATGATCAAAAACAAAATGGATCTGATCAAAGACAAAAATGTTTTGATCAAAGACAAAAATATTTTGATCAAAGACACAAAAATATTTTGATCAAGAAAAAGTGCTATGATCAAAGAGAAAACTGGTATGATCAAAGAGAAAAGTGCTAAAATCAAAGGGAAAGGCTAACTGCTTTGATCAAAACAAAATTGCTTTGATCAAAGACAAAATGCTATGATGAAAGAGAAAATTGCTAAGATCAAAGAGAAAAGTGCTATGATCAAAGAGAAAATTGCCAAACAAATGGAAAGGTTAAATGGTTAGATCAAAAACAAATATTCTTTGATCAAAAACAAAATTGTTTTCATCAAAGACAAAAATATTTTGATCAAAGACAAAGTTGCTATGATCAAAGAGAAAAGGCCAAAATCAAATGGAAAGGTTAAATGGTTAGATCAAAACAAAATTCTTTGATCAAAAACAAATTGTTTTGATCAAGACAAAGTTGCTATGATCAAAGAGAAAAGTGCTCAAAACAAAGGAAAGGCTAACTGATATGATCAAAAACAAAGGATTGATCAAACACAAAATGTTTTGATCAAAGACAAAAATATTTTGATCAAAGAGAAAATTGCTAAGATCAAAGAGAAAAGTGCTATGATCAAAGAGAAAATTGCCAAAATCAAATGGATAGTTAAATGGTTAGATCAAAACCAAACATTCTTTGATCAAAAACAAATTGTTTTATCAAAGACAAAAATATTTTGATCAAAGAAAATTGCTATGATCAAAGAGAAAAGTGCTCAAAACAAAGGAAAGGCTAACTGATATGATCAAAAACAAAAATGGATCTGATCTGATCAAACACAAAAATGTTTTGATCAAAGACAAAAATATTTGATCAAAGACAAAATTGCTAGATCAAAGAGAAAAGTGCTATGATCAAAGAGAAAGTGCCAAAATCAAATGGAAAGGTTAAATGGTTAGATCAAAAACAAAAATTCTTTGTTCAAAAACAAAATTGTTTTGATCAAAGACAAAGTTGCTATGATCAAAGAGAAAAGTGCTCAAACAAAGGGAAAGGCTAACTGCTATGATCCAAAACAAAAATGGATCTGATCAAACACAAAAATGTTTTGATCAAAGACAAAAATATTTTGATCAAAGACAAAATTGCTAAGATCAAAGAGAAAAGTGCTATGATCAAAGAGAAAATTGCCAAAATCAAATGGATAGCTTAAATGGTTAGATCAAAACCAAACATTCTTTGATCAAAAA